>NW_015151530.1:151434-156996 GCF_000732505.1 Cyprinodon variegatus
GTATTTTTACCCTTAAAATAAGATAATTAGATAATATGCACTTGGAATAAGACAATGCAATTGTGTTTTCTTATTTTAAATCTAAATTGTCTTGTTCCATTGGAAAAATATCTCTTTAATCTCCTCAATTTAAGAAGAAATGCACTTATTTTAAGAAAAAATGACTTATCTAGATTTTGTTTTTTTCCAGTGATGATTAGAAATGTATGAAAATAAAGGATGGATGATCACTGTTAGGGAAGTGGAGTCTGCTGGTTCTGAAGGCTCACCTGCTGCCTGGTTTATCAGCTGGAGAAGAAAAAAGCAGCTTTGGTAGAGGACATGTGGCCAAATAATTCTGACCTGGTTACCAAAAGCCATTATTTCATAACTCGATTTACTTTTGCCTTGAAAATAGTGAAATGTGTGAGGTAAGACAGTACAGAAAGTGAAGGAAAATTCATGAACCAAATTTGAGCCACCAGATTTTTATGTGGGTGAAGTTCTGTGGATGAAGAAGCAACTTGGCTTAGAATCACCAGCCTTCCATTCAATCTCTATTAATCCTCTTTTCCTGATCTGATAAGAAGACTTTATTCCACATCGTGGAAATGCCAACAGTCAATCCACCTGTCTTGTTAAACCACTTCTTTTCATTCCCTACTATGTCGCTAGCCATACTAATGGAACAAAGTTAGCCAAAAGGGGTAAGGCTGGTTTATTTGGAAGGCACAGTTCAATTCAAAGTGCTTTACATGGAGAATATATCAGGAAAAAGTATATATTAGGAAAAACTATGCGCTAAAATTAATCCATTGAAATAAACCAGGAAAAACACCAATAAGAACAGACCTAGCAACAAAGTTTAGCAGTAAAAGGCAGGTCTAAACACATAGAATTTAATCTGGATTTAAAGCAATGGAGGGTTTCAGAGCTTTTACAGTTTTCAGGGAGTTTGTTCCACGCTGCAAAAAATCTAAATACATTTTTTTTTTCTCAAAATAAGCACCTTTTTCTTTTTTTTTAATTGAGGAGGTAAGTGAGACCCTTTGCCAACGTAACAAGACTATTAACATTTAAAATAAGACAAAAACAGCTGCATTGTCTTATTTCAAGTGCATAAAATATCTTATTTTAAAGGTAAAACAATCTCATTCCATTGGAACATTTTATTTTCCAGCTCAAATTAAGGGTTGATACAAATATTTTTAATTTTTTTTTAACTTATTTTGAGAATGTTTTTGCAGTGTAAAAGCTGCTTCTCCTTTTCTAGCTCTAGTTCTGCAGAGCAGATTACATCCAATAGACCTGAGAGGTCTGGCTGTTGATCCACTGACAACCATGACGGGAGTGAGAAGCCATTCAGTGATTTATACACAAACATTTAAAGTCGAACCGACTTTCTAGCTGTCGTTGTGTCTCAGAGGGTTCAGCTCTTCACTAAAACCAGTAAAGGTCACCGTCAAGGTTGGTGGATGTTTTTGAGGAATGTAGAGTAGCACTTTTTTGCCAAATCATAAATGGTACATTTATGGTGTGTCTAACTAAGGGCTTTTTGTCCTTAAACGTTTGTCTTGTTGTAAACAAACATTAACTGACTAAAGAAACAAATGTTCACATATGCATAAATAATGATAGAAAAACACATTTTGAAAACAAGTTTTGAAAGAAGTAAATTTCCCATTCACTTCAATTTGACAAAAAAGGAGTGAAATAATAAAAATCAACCAAAAATTAATTTAAAAAACAATAACTTTACTCTCTTTTTTTAAATCACATTACAACAAATGTTCCTCTATAGATCATAAAACTCGTTATTAAAGATAAATCCTTTAAAATACTGAAGAATAATAATATTTGTAAAAACAAATCTTATATTGATGAACTTTGTGTTCATCAAATTATTATATAACTGCAAAATATATAAGTTGGGTGGAGGTTTGAAGAGGTTTCCTCCTGTGTCCTTCTATGTTGATTCTCTATCTTAGTTTACAGTCTCCCAAAATATGAATAATTAGAATTTCCTCAGAGACTTTAATCACAAACATGGTACAGTAGCAGCTAAATGGCCCTTCCCAGTCAAACACCAGCCAAATTGAAGCCCACTTTCCTCCAACTCCCAGCAAATCCCCTCCAACTTTCAGCCACTGCATATTTTTTTACTCTGACTCCACCCTTTCCCTGAATTACAGGCTCTGAATAGGAGATGACGCTTCTTTTTAGATTTTAATGTCCACAAATCATATTTTAGTACAAAGATTGATGTTTAAAAAGGAATCAAAGGGGACCAGCCAAGGGCCCATCAATAAAAAATAAAAATAAAAACTCAGGTCACCCAGAAGGTTTTGATGACCAAACCATCTCATCCTTATTCTGACAGAAAAGGTCATAATTCAAGTCATTGTTGTTTTAATGAAGAAAAAAAAAGCAGAGATAATTAAAATCCGACCAGGATCAGAACAGAGGATATAAAAAAGGCCGTGAGCACACATGCGGGGAACAAAGAGTGGTGGGAATAAAATGATAGGACGAGTGGGGGGAGGGCAGGCTGTGTAAATGTCACAGACAGTGAAGTGAGATGAGACAAAGAATAGCAGAAGTGTCGATGGGTGATTGAGTGTAAAGGTGAACAATATTTTACCTGATAACATCTATACATTGAAAAAAACATGTCTCTCTTGATTGTTTATGGGTTTTTTTCAGCAAGGATTCTGTTCAAATTATAGATTTGGTGAAGATTAGATACGGAACAGTTAATAAAAGGTTGCTGTTCATGGGGAAAACTTGTAATCTGTCCCATCTAAAGCAAGTAAAAATAAAGTCGTCTGAAAATGTATATTTTGATTAAAGCAGAAATCTGCTCATTCATCCTTTCAGTCACTTTTATCCAGGCGGACTGAAATGTTGCTTAAGGACCCAAATGCAGAGATGAGTGAGGGAGAGAAAAGTTCTTTTAGGTTTAATGAAGAGAAACTGAGGCAAACAATTAGAACCAAAAACCAGCAAACATCAGGGAAAACTCATGTGGGGAACCAGAGACGAGGAAGCAACAAAATAACAAGGAACCAGCACTGAAGAACTGCACATGGAGAGTATATATGGGAGACAGAACAAAGAGTCAACTGATATGGAGCAGGTGTGGATAGAAGAGACTAGAAGGGAGCGAGGGGAAAGGAGACAGGCACAAGTGGCTAACAGAGAGTAACTTAAGACAGCTTGAATATAATGGAAAATAAACCATTGATCAACAAAACAGAATAGCTGATAACGGAAAACTAAAAATTCTGAGTCCCAAAAGGGGAGAACTGTAACAGTAACACTTGGCCACCAAGTCCATCAGTGCCAGCAGAGACACTGATAGTATGTAGTGGTTAAGGTAATTAGTGATTCAAAGGACTCTTTCCCACTGAAAATAACTGGTTAACGCGTATTTTTCAAACATGGGTCGACCCGCTAACAATCTGCATATGAATCCCTTCGCATTGTCAAAAAAAGCTGGTGCTGTGTGGCCTCTGTCCCCCCATTGCTGCATGTCTTCAACATGGAAGGAAGCCAGGGCATAGTCAGTGTGCTTTATTGTTTTGCTCTATTTGTCAGGGCTCCTATCTGTGTGTTTCTTTTTGTGTTTGTCTCCCTTCCACCAGCAGGAGGCGCCTGGTTCCGGTCTGCCTCCTCACACACCTGCTGACGGTTACCTCGTTAACGGAGTGCTCTTAAGCTGCTGACTGCCACTTCCTCGACGCCAGAGTGTTTGCCAATACAGGGTACTCTAGCCAAGCTGTGTTTTCACTGAGTAAGACTGAGTTCTTGTCTCCCTGAGTTTTAACTTTGTTTTTTGTCTTTGCCTCTCGGCAGGAAGTCATCCTGCAAACTGGACCTTTTCGGACCTCCACTCTCAGGAGGGATCAACTGAGCCTTAAACTGAGCCAGGAATTTAAACAGGAGGTTTGGATCCAGTCTCCTTTTGAGGACGTTGAAATTACTCTCTAAGCAAGGGAATCAACAACGACCCGTTCAAGTACAGCAGGAAATCTGAGTGGCAATCAGCGTCTCCGTTCACCTACACCATCCTAGTTCTGGGTAAACCCTGTTCCGCCCTCCACCGAATCAGACAAACTCTGGAAAACCAACACACAGACTGGAGTCAAAGATCCTTTACTAATCTGGAAACGTGAGTCAACAACCAGATCCTCTTCTTCAAATCAACGAATCAAATTTCCCACTGAGCCTGAACTAATAGTCTGTCTTTCCCTCACCTTCCAGTTCCGGCCGAGCAGAGTTCAGAGAAACTCTGCACTGAGCTTAACATCATGACACTATTATCTGTCTCAATCCCTCTCACCAGAACATGAGTTCGATAAACAGAGTTGACAGAGAACAAACAGATTGGGTTTTTTTTGTTATATCAGAAGTGACTGGCGCAGTGTGTTGACGTCTGTACGTTGAGTTCAATGGTGTCACTTAATTTTGACCCGGGTAGACAGTGAGCTGTTCCCACTGCCACTGAAAGCAGATTCCCAGAATTAAAATGTTTTTTTGGCCAGTGGAAAAGAGATAAAGGACTAACAGAGACATCACCAACACAGAGTAGGAGGCTGATTGCTTCATTTCAGAACCTGTGTCTATTAGCAGTCATTAGTTCATCTGCTATGTAAAGAGGGACCAGATGATCTGGTTTGCTACCTATGCCTGTCTTATCAGATGTTGTGGTTCCCTGTTTATCAGAGCTAGCCTGATTTCCCTCATAGGTCCCTCATTTATTGTTAGCCAATGATGCACAGCGGTTTAGTGAGATCACAGAGAATTTATAGTATTTTGTATGGCAGCAGCTTCCTAATGTGAAGTCGGGCTGGCGGATTAATGAACCAGCAGGTTAGAGGGGGTTTTATGAGGGGAATTCAGACCCATTGACACTCATAGGGGCTCATTTCAGAGACTGTGTCTAAGTGGAGGAAAAGTAGAACATGAAAGCATTCCTCTATGTTCCCTGTGAATGTATGTTTCCATCTCCTTCAACCTTTGTTGTCCTCAGCAGAAGCCCACTAACATCGAGCCTGGCGGTGGTTCTGCTGGAGGTTTCTTCTTGTTATAAGAGAGTTTTTGCTCTCCACTGTCATTCCATGCATGCTCGTTTAGTCAACAGCACAATGCGAGCAATTATCTAATCTTTGGAATTGAGCGATCAGGAAGCAGAGCTGGCAGATTCATCAAAAATGTCTTTAATGAAGAGGAGCATCACTTTAATATATTCATAATCTAGTGTCAAATTTACTATAAAAATATTCTATAAAAGGCCTCCTCAGGTACAGAGCGCTCCACAGACACTCAGAACAGGTATTGGTGCAATTCACTACAACTGGTTTCAGAATAAAAAGTACGGTGGCCCTGAAGTGCAAACTGCAACTACAAATCTAAAAGCGCAACTACGTTAAGAAAAACAAAGCTACATAAAGCAAAGCGCAACTAGATTAAGAAAAACAAAACTACATAAAGCAAAGCGCAACTACATTAATGAAAACACAATTATTAACCTACCAGAAAAGGTAGGTACCAGTGGGAAACATGAGACGTCGCTGATTGGAC
>NW_015151530.1:157006-159562 GCF_000732505.1 Cyprinodon variegatus
GTGTTCGTTTTGACTTCGTGTGGACGGGGCCTCAAAGCCTAAAATAGATTCTAAAAGATCGTTTTAGATCCTTGAAGGGATCTTCTGTATTTTTCTGAGCAGAGTGCTCCCTTCTTGTTGCGGATTGAGGAAGAAGATCCTGGTGATGCTAACAGCTATGGAATCAGACAGCAGGGTTCAAGTTAAGAGCTATGGTGTTATTTAGAGGAATTGTATTCCAGAGGATTTGGTACAGTGAGAGGAATTAACTTTGACAAACAGCCTTGACTCACAGCATTAGCTCAGCAGATCAGAGCCAGTGTGTCAGTGAGCACACACCAGACATGTAAATCACTCGCTGGATTAGTGACAGTAACGGGTCATGGATTTCACAAATGGCACACTGCCGGCGCAGATTATACTAGAGCTATACAGAAAAAAGAAACAAACAGGTAGAGTCTGGTGAAAGAAAGGCCGCTGCTTTTCTAGGTAGATGGTTCTATGTTCTGTTATGTTTCTGCTGAGATACAGGGCTAATAATAATAGACCTTTAAGTTATAAAAGATATAAAAATAGAAAATGTTAAACTGTTTCAGACTTATAACAGTAATCATAAAGATTCACCATATTTTAGGCATTTTAACAAAGCTAGTAGTTATTTATTCAGACATATTGGATTAGGATTTAAGGTTATCTATACAGGCGCTCTGCAAACAATTGGATTTAGTCAATTAAAATGCATTTGTTTTAATTTTCTGTCCCTTAAACTGTCCTGATGATCAAACACTGGAAAAAATGAAATCTAGGTAAGTAATTTTCTCTTAAAATAAGTACATTTTGTTCTTGGATTGAGGAGGAAAAAGAGACATTTTGCCAATGGAACAAGACAATTTTTACTTAAAACAATAAAACACAATGGCATTGTCTTATTTAATGTCCATTTTATCTAATTATCTTATTTTAAGAGAATGTATGCTTATTCCATTGGCAAACTATCTCATTTACCTACCCAAATTAAGGGTAAATACACTTAATTTAAGAAATTTGTACTTATTTCTAGATCGTTTTTCCAGTGAACCAATTAAAAATAAAAGCAATTAATGGAACTTTAGTTAAAATTATGTATTAAAATTCACCACTGAGTAAAATCTAAAATGAACAAATAGTAATTCAACCAGCCATTTCTAAAAGTGACCCTTTAACCATAAGTTAAATGGTAAGAAAATAGTTTTAAAGAAGCTTTAAAAATATCAAAAAGGGATTAATGAGTGAGTTTATGTCCAGCTGTTAGCTGTAGTTATAAATAGCGGCTTTTAATTGAAATAATAATTGAACTTTATTGATCTCACACTGATCAATAAAGATCAATAAAACTGTTACTTGTTTTACGTCAATAATTGTGTGTCGTCAAAAGTTCACTTTTCCCGTAGTAAAGATACGATGAAGTACTGCTACTCTTACATGAGTACAATTTGTGTGCACTTTACTATGTGAAAATCAACATTAGATCATTTTTTAAGTGCAATATTTGAGTTATTTATTAACTTAGTGTTTCATAAACAGAATATGTATTATTTTAATTATATATTTTAGATGCATTACAATCGTTAGAGCGCATATGCCATTCACTCCAATGTGACATTTGCATTATATAGACACAGGGACAGACATCAATACTATGCGGTAAAGAATTTAAAGGCATTAAAAAAAGATTTGAAAAGGCATCATGGGACGATTAATGCAGGACTCCTGCTATGGCAGCGTCTATTCCTTCTGAGGCTAATTAAACCGAGGGGAGAACTTTAAACAAGAGGCTAGACGGTGGATTAGCAGTGGTGTGAGGAATGTAGGGAGGTTTCATTAATGAGGTTTAGGGAATTATAGAGAGTGTGAAAATATTTCTTTATCTTGTTTTCTAAGCAGCTAATAAGCACGAGAAATCATCATTACATTTGCACTGCTGTCTTCTTAAAGCCTACATGGTGTAGAGCACAGATAAACACATCATATTGATTTTATGAGTGGTTTGACAAGATGAGCTGATTTTCATTTCATATGAACTGAGTCTGCAGTAGAAAAGGTAAAGAAAAAAATTACATCTGGTGTTTGAGAGAAACTAAATTAAATAGGATCCGGTTGTGCAGAGCTTTACAAAACCCTTCCTTTAAGGTGAGAACTGCTCAGATTCATCTTTACCTTTGAACTTACAGAAAATTAATAATGTTTAATTTAAAGGGAGCAAAGAAGAACAAATATTTAATCAAGTTTTACATTTAGAGTCTGTTGGAGAACGGGTCGTACTACTGCTGCTCTCCCTTTATCCGGTAACTTAAAATCAATTGATGCCACTTTTATTTGGCTTTGCTAACATATATAATAATATAAATAAAAAATCTACCTCATTTTTTTTTAGCTAGAAACTATTTTCAACTAACAATAACCACTGCTACTATAATGGCAAAGTAAACTATATCCACATCACCCCTAAAATATGTCTGCCTCTTATCTATCTGGATGAAGTGACTGCACAGACCATGTTTTTAGGTGGACTTTATTTGGGAATTGAAAAGCTTTTCA
>NW_015151530.1:160334-162732 GCF_000732505.1 Cyprinodon variegatus
GTGTTTAAATGAAAAATGAATACAAGAACAAACTTAATAACCAACAATGTCTAATAACAAATGATGGGATAATAACCTATTTTAAATAACAATAAATACTAATTATAAAACAGTAGTAGGGAAAATTAACAGTTCTTTTGCAGAAAGATGAGCATATCTGCTTTTTCTGGAAGGATACGGGATCTTTCAGCGCTTAAGGTGTCTCCAGCCGTGGAGAACACCCTCTCAGATGGGGTGGAGGAAGCCTGCACACAGAGGTCGTTTTCAGCCAGTCCAGATAGCAAGGGCAGCGTATGTTGCTTGTTTCACCACCACAGTGTGGCGCTATCCCTGCAGGGGATGGAGGGCAAGCTTTTACAGAGCTGGATTTCCTGATCTACCCTCTGGGCTAAGGAAAGACGGGGCTTTGATTCACAAAGTGACCGCAGCTCGTCGTACTAGTCACGTCGTACCTGCTTACTGAACGCCGTGTGCGTAACTTGCGTAAAAAACATGACGTAAGTCATGCTCCCCAGAGCCGGCGCTTTAGGCTCTGCTGCTGCGGGAATCGAAAATGCGTAACTTGCGTAAAAAACGTGACGTAAGTCGTGCTCCCCAGATCCGCCGCTTTAGGCTCTGATGCTGCGGGAATCGAAAATGCGTAACTTGCGTAAAAAACATGACGTAAGTCGTGCTCCCCAGAGCCGTCGCTTTAGGCTCTGGTGCTGCGGGAATCGAAAATGCGTAACTTGCGTAAAAAACATGACGTAAGTCGTGCTCCCCAGAGCCGGCGCTTTAGGCTCTGATGCTGCGGGAATCGAAAAAAGAATCATTCAGCGAGCTGCCAAACGATGCCATGGAATCGGAAAATACGGAACCGGTTCTGAACAGGTACCCACTGATCACAGCAAATATAGCTTCCATTGTTCCAGGCAAAGAAAGGATAGGGTAGCTCCGCCCAACGCGCATCAGACCTACTTTTTAACAGCAGCAAAGATGCTTCAGCTGTATGTCAGAACTAAAATACAAGCATCAAAATAAAGCAGCATGCGCGTTTTTGCTGCTTCTGCTGCTTGCGGTCTGAACGTAGCGTAAAGCTCTATGGAAGCAGTTTACACTGGAGATCACATACAGATCGTATACAGTATATGTGGAAATGGGAATTACCTCACAAAAGAATCGGATTTCACACAAAAAAATCAGAATTAAGCAGTGTGAACGAGGCCTAAACGTGGCAGCATGGAAAGTCTACAGAGATGAGCCCCTCGTGTCTGTTTGCACGCCAGAAATGTCAGAAAGGCCTTTTTTTTTTTTTTAAGGATTTCTAACTGAGTTGTTTTGAAATGAAACAGACATCACAATAAAAAAGATTTCCATCAAATTGAAAGAAATCCTCACATTTTTCTGGTTTAATTTTTCCCTGGTTCCACAACAACCTCCATCTGTGTGCTAAAATAAGAGGGAAGGACTGATGGTTTGATTATTTCCTGCTGATGATATGTTATTGTTTTTCTGTCTGTAATTTGTTTGGATTTACAGAGCATAACCACATTAGGTGAGACAGACTTCAATTCCTTTCTGCTGTGTTTTCCAAGACTGCGCCGTCTGGCCTCGTCTCATTAGAGGAAACCCCGGACGTCAGCAGAAAGCCAGTGATGTTGGGTTCAGCAGTTCGAAAAATCCCCAGTTTTGAATATTCTGTTCTGATTTGGTGCAGGAAAAGCGTAGCAGCTTTAATGTTAAATCCCCTGAGACTGCAAAAAAAAAAAAGGAAACAAGGGAAGGGGGGGAGGGGCGGGTCAGTGGCTACTTTTGATCTCTATCCTGCTGGTTTAAACCGAGCTTCGTATGCAAAAATCTGCCAATTGACTGACATTTATGAAAGAAGTGGAACAGATGGCTCTGCTTTACTGAGAGGCATCTATTGGTCTTAACTGCTTTATTTTGCTGACTCTGGAGCAGAAGTACGCTCTTCAAAGGGTTTGAGGAACTGATGGATAAAAGTCACACTGAGGCCCAGATATGGAGCGTCTCATGAAATGTTGTCTCACTTCAGTGTCATTGAAAATCCTTTGGATAAAATCAGTTGGTGATTCTATATATGTTGGAGAATATATTACTGAGAAAGGCAAGGCAAATTTATTTGTATAACACATTTCAGTACAAAGACAATGCAAAGTGCTTTACATGATTAAAATATAGGAAAATAAAACAGAATCAAAGCAAGTAGGAAAAAATAAAATAAAAAATGCAAAAAACAAAAAAGAATATTAAAAACAATTGGACTAAAAGCAAATAAAAAAGTTGAACTAATGATGTTTCAGTTCAACTGTTTAACTAGAACAGTCTTGATTTAAAGGAACTCAGGCTTTCCGCACTTTTCCAGTTTTCTGGAAGTTTGTTCCAGTTAAGTGGAGCA
>NW_015151530.1:164803-167399 GCF_000732505.1 Cyprinodon variegatus
GATGTCCGATATTCAGTTTTAAGGCCGATACCGATAGGGGGCCGATTATATCGTGCATCCCTAATAAGTCATGTTTTTAGATATTTTATGCGTCAAATCTTGATATTCTTTCTCTGACTTTTTGAAGAACTAAAAAAATCTAGAGTCTATGTTTCTGTTCTTACTATTAAACTTGTTGGAACAACAATAACAAAAAAAAACTTTTTATATAATCTTCTAATTTCCACTCTTTTGTCAGATATTTGACTTATTTTTACTCAGAAACGCAGATCTGCATTGATGACTGAAAGACATCTTCTGCCTCCATTTATCTGTTTACTACAGTCTGTTGAATTCATGTTAATTTGAATTTAAAGACATTTCAATTAGTGGCAGCATGGAATATATAAAAAAAAGTCTAATCAACCAAAACTTTCGCGACCCCCATGCAGTACCTCTGCGGACCCCCTAGGGGTCCCGGACCCCCGGTTGAAGACCTCTGAACTAAGGTGTACATAAGAATCTGGTATACTTTCATTTATATTACAAATTTGAGTGGTTTAAAGAGGATGCTTGTGTAGCTGAATAGGAAATATTAATGAAAAGTAAAAAAAAAAACTATTGGTTCCCAGTAGGGCTGAAACAGTTAATCGGAATAATTTTGATTAATTGATTGTTTAAATAATCATCAACTAATTTAGTAATCCATTAGCTGAGTGTAGAAGCTCTAAATTGTGCCTTTAGCTGACAGGGCGACCCACTTAGTGCAGTAATTATACCACGATTGTAAAAAAAAATATATTAACATTTTGCATTTAAGATAAAAATACATTTTTTTGTCTGTCATTCCACTTTAACTTTCCCCCACAAGAAGCCATTATGATCCCGTCTCTTTAGTCAATAAAAATGTCATCAATCTGTGTAAATCACATAAAGCTAGTCATCGAGTCAGTGGGAGAGTTAGGAGTGTTTTCTATGTTTGTTAGCAAAAAAATGAACAATGATAATGAGCATTGTTCACCAAAGCAGACAATGAGACACTTCTATCTGATAAAAGTTTACACACAAGATAAACAGGAAGAATTTAACGGATTCCACTAGAAAATAGCATTAAACAGTAAGTTCAACGCTGTGATTTCCAGTCTGAGCAGAACTGGAAGGATCTGAAAAAGCAAACAGACAGAAAGGAAACAGACATGTTCTGTAAAGCGACGCATAGATGGTGTAATTGCAAAGGAAATTAGGTCAAACCGATAAAGAATTTGTTGCAGGGGACTGTTGTCAGTCAAGGTGTTTTTGTTTAAGCAGAGCTTCTGATAAACTTAGGTTGATGGTGAGCTTTTTAACCCTCGTCTTTAGAGCATGGAGATATTCAAATCATTAATATGTTTTTGACGTTATTTGAGAAGTGTTCAGTGAACCAAAGTCCTTTTAAAAAGCCACACTGTGGTAAAACTTCTCCCAGTTCATCAGAGAACAAGCTGGACTGTAAAATCTCCCTTACTGCCCCCTGCAGCGCTGAACCATCTTAGAAAACTTTAAGGTACTTTGTGATCAGGAACCAGTTTCCTCTCAGGAAACTGAGTTCTTTTAAGGTTAGGATTTGATTATTTTGCTGTTATTCACCCCTGTTACCTTGGTTACCTTGTCCAGTAAAACAAGTGGATGAAACTCATTTGATTGTGAAGCCAGCTGATCAGTGTGCAGCAGGCTCAGCTACAGAATTAGCAATCTAATGAAGACTTAATGTTTCCTCTATTGTCCTGAACAAGCACTTTATAGGGAGTTTGATCTCCTTCCATCTGGCTGCCGTTTTAGGATGCCTAAGATTAGAAGAAGTGGTGGCAGGGTTTCTGTCATTCCTGCTGCCATTGCTGAGCTAATCTCTCTGGCTCCGGCTGCGCTACTTACACTAGACCACCTCCCAGGCCCTTGAGCTGTAATGCACTTTGATGGTTATCCTTGGAGCACTTTAATGCATTATGCTCCATGCCTTTAGTTTACCATGTGCTAAGCTGTATCATCAGCAGTCAGCATCTGTGAGGGATGATCTGTGCTTGTGATAGATGTACTTCTCCCAGAGTTTGTAATTTTGTTGTGCTAAGGGAGCAACTGTGTCTCTTTGTGTCTATGTTGTCGGCTACAAATCAAATTTCCCTGTGGGATATTAAAAACGGGAACTGAATAGATCTGAAGTGGTTGGATGGAAAAGTTCCAGCCAGTCCGTAAGGAGACAGAGCTGCATAAGCTAAAAGAAATCAATGGGTTTTAAAGCCTTGCATTGAGAGGAACAGCTGTTTGTAGAACGGTATACTTTGGATAAATCATTAAGCATACAATGTTGGAATAAAAGTAACATATTATGATTATTAATTAAAAAATGAATAGATCTAATTAATCGCTAGCATGATTATCTTATAGTGAGTAGAAAACTACAATTTCAGCCTAAATTTAGATCCGGATATGTTCCTGCCTTCTAATTTTAGATTACCTCAAATAGAACTGTTTATAATTTTAAATGGTTTATATCAAGGAGATACAGAGAAGCCAAAGACGTACTCTATCTATAGTATCTGACATTACATTAAATTCAATTCTATTCAGTTTATTTCTATAG
>NW_015151530.1:168591-172547 GCF_000732505.1 Cyprinodon variegatus
AGACAACAGTGATGTAGAAGAAGGAGAAACTGACCAAACTAGCGCAGGCAGTGCTGAGAAAGCTCAGTGGAAGATTGAGACGATGAGATGAGCTTCATGAGATTAGAGCTGCTTTTAATCGCTGTGTTAAAGTCAATGATCTCGGACGGGATGTTGAAAATCACAGGAAGCTCCTGCCTTTGACTTTAGCGAGTGCTTAATGGCGTCCACGCTTTCATCACTTAGTTGGTAGAGCTCACCGACATCTCCTGTTGTTGCTCTCAGTCGGGGGGCGCAGTGTTTTCTCCTCCTCCTCCTAATATGACCTCTTTTAGGGATGAAGTTATTTCTGAGTCAGATTTCCTGTTTTATCTCATTACTAGAAGGATTTATCTTGCTCTATGCCTAATGATGTAAGAGATTATTCTTATTGTAGAATTGTTTCTTAAAGTTATAAAAAACTGGAGGTTTAGACTAATTTTGTCCTGATTTGGCACCGTTGGAACGGCTGTAAACGTATCAGGCGGAGATGATGGCTTTGTAATCTTGGAATGATGGCGTCATCCTGCATTTGGAAGCGCCCACTGTGCTCAGCCATTATGTTATTGGCTGATGTTCTGGAGATGTTCCATCAACAGTCCATTAATTTTCTCCCCTCATAAAACCATCTGTTTTGGGAAAACACCCACACAACATAAGGCTGACGCATTGATCACAGCTGGAAGGCCACTCCAAGGCTTCCCCGGGTTTCTCTCCAAATTTAACCCATCATCACAATGAAACACTTTCACTTTTAATTCCATCAGACTGCAGGATGTGGCTTTACAGAAAAAAGGTCTCTCAGTGGATTGGCAAACATTTTCTCTGGACCTCTTCCTCTCTGATTGGCCTTTCAGGTCAGGTTGGTCCAAAATGCTTTCAGTGTGGATTAAAAAAAAACAAAAAACTTATTCTCACAAATCTAAAGAATGTAAAAAAAAGAATCTCTCTCACTATTTTGGCATTTGTACAGAAGCCGAGAAAGTCATATTCGATTTTTTTTTTTTTTGTCTTCTCAAGATAATGACATAACTATCTCGTTATCCCGGTTAAACAAATAATCGTTCTTGTTATCATTAAAAACCAGTACTTGATTTCTTGAGATAACGAGCTGATTAACCTGTATGAGCAACATATTCTCATTATCAGTTCTTATGAAGTCGTACGAAAAGTTATGCACAGTATTTCGTACGTTTTTGATGTTTTTCCGACAAAAAACAGATCAGTGCGCATGCGCAGCCAGACAGACGAAAAAAGCAGATCCGGATGGACGTAAAACTGGGAAAAACAGCGCAATAATTACTCCTTGATGTCTCTCACTAGGTTGCTTGCTGTTTTGTATCTTAGGGTTAGGGTTCATTGTATGTTACATTTTATGTTATTGAACGATGCGTAAGATGAGCATATGCAAGGATATCTTGTCTCGAGGCAAGACGTAAAAATACGACGAAAAAAACGTCAAAAACGTACGAGATTACTGTGCATAACTTTTCGTACGATTTCATACGAACTGATAATGAGAATACACTGGTATGAGTAATGAATGAGGCTGACCATCAGCCCTGGATTCCCAGTCCATCCATGCCTGCGGGGCCGTACAGTAGTTGTGCACTCGCTACGTTTTTTAGTTTCCACTTTCTTTTTACTCATTGTCAGGTGGTGGTGGATGATTGGATTGCATGGAATACAGTAGAAACTAATCGGACTGTTTATTAAGGAAAATCTCTAATCTGGACTCATTTTGAGGGTTAATGCATCTTGTAGCCTTTCCAGGCGTAACACCTGAGCTGTTCAGAAAACACCTGGAGGCATAGGGCTGATTGCTTATGAATCAGAAATGGAAGCAAATCATCAAACATACAACGTCGTCTCGTTACCTGAAAGTTAAGCACAGGATTATTTACAGAATAATCCTGCCATAACTTATGATTATAAATCCTCTACCATTGTTGTGGTCAAAAAATTAAGATTTCTACATGTATTGATGTATGCTATTTACTCTCAGTTTGTTTCACCTGCAAGGCCCCAAAATGTCTGAGTGAGGGGTGGTTATAGACATAAGAAAACCAGATATTTTCTCAAGGTATTCATAACATTTTACTGTTTAGCCAAAGTGTTTTGATTCTGCCTTTTAAGCAAGGGAATAACTTTGTCTAAGTCAGAACAGGGCAGACCATCATGCTGTGAATGTCTTGTTTTCTTTTACTTTTCATAGTAAATAAAGGCTGACTGAATAAAACCCATCGATCTCCATCAATCGTTTATTTAACTGGATTGTATAGTTGAAGACTGTTTTCACACCACAGTGGTATTGAATACATTTTAACACTCACCAATCATCTTGTTATCATGAGAAAGCCGCTTTCATTATATTTAGATAATGAAAAAATTAACTCGTTTTCTCGTGAAAACCACCGTGAAAAAGTATCGGATGGACAAGACCGCTCTGGGCTTCCGTACATTTTGAAGTGATGATTGTGCTCAAATAATGGAACGTTTTGCCTAATTTAAAGGTATATCAAACATGTTTAAGGTTAAATACGTTATTTTCTTTCCCTTAGCGATGCCAGCACGTTAAATGAGTTCTATTTGCATGTTTTCTAAGCAAAAATAAGGCTTTGTTGGGCTGCTGTAGAAAACCTGGAACTCAACGCTATTTCTGACGTTTTAAATTGAAAAAGCTTCTTGGATGGGAAGAGAAACGTCTTCAAACTTGGAAACAAAGTCCAGTGGATTGTTTTTTAACTTTTTTGGAATGTTGTTCTTCTTCACCAGGATACGGCGTCTCCTTTTCAGCCAGAGAACACAACTTTTCGGATGATGGAAGACTGAAGAAAATAAGGAGGCCCGGAAGGAACACAATGGTGTCCGTTTTTTGTCTAAACAGGCGGGTTAACATCTGCTTAGAGTTAGCATTAGTGGATCTGGCCTGATAACTAGAATGCAGCTGACATGGCAGAGTTTATAGATATTGAGGGAGGTTGCCAGTTCCAATCCCAGGTAGAGCCTCTTAGTGTTGTTGCTGATGTTTTTGGAGTTGTGAGAGGAAAAGAGCTCTGTTATGTACCATGTTTTTTTTGGACAACGTTAGAATTGACGAACAAATAAACACCTTTTCTCCCCCAGTGCGGCAGGAATTTTTAAGAGGATTGTTTGAGTGTGTGGATTTTTGTCCTACTGAGAATCTACCACTAGCTTCCATATTTTCTGATTCTCAAACAGTGAATAAAGCTTTATTTATGGCACAATATTACACAGTAAAATGCCATCATGGTTGAATGCTTTTTACTGCTCCTGTGATGAAGCTGCAGATTGTTCAGAGCATGTGTCCTCTGTAATGTGTTGGCTGCTGGGATCAGCTCTGAGGGCCATCAGCTGGACTTGGCCAGTAGAGGCAGAAGGCAGCGTATCAGCTGGGTAATATTTGGACTGTAAAGGCTTAAACAGGTTGATTCTCTGAATTCCTGAGGATGTTTTTCATAATCAATAATCTGGACGGTAAAGAACCTGCAGGAGAATTTTGTTTATTTTCCTGGTTTGACCTTATTGTGAATTACGGCTCAACGGTTTTGCAAAAAATCTAATTTGCAGATATTTCTAACCAGTATTGCGATTTTATTTGGATTTTCCTTTGGACTAACTTGTAGATGTGTCAGCCCAGGCTTTTAGGTTTTGGAAGCTTGCTTGCCTCCATTATTGCAGGACTTTAACCGTTATCCTTCTACTTCTATGCATGGATCTGTGTTCTAGCTGCAGCTCTCCCTACCTTTCTGTGTAGCAACAAACCCAATTCAAGCGTTTTACCGCCACCTGAAGGACTGGAGGGAGAAATTTAGTGTCTTACTCTTGTTACATATAATGTCATTAAAATTGGGTGCTTCTGCGATTTTAAAATAGCATTTTGTTAAACTGTATTTATATTGCCAACACAATTAATT
>NW_015151530.1:173941-177079 GCF_000732505.1 Cyprinodon variegatus
AATAAGACAATGCAGTTCTTTTTCTTATTTTAAATGTAAATTGTCTTGTTCCATTGGCAAAGTGTCTCACTTACCTCCTCAATTCAAGAAAACATTTACTTAATTTAGGAACAAATTACTTATTTTGATTTCAATTTTTTTGCAATGTGCTTATTCGTCTCTTTGCATTTTAACAGCTTTACTGTCTTAATGTATAGATGTTGTGGACTCCACACCCCCTGCTATAAAGAAAAGTTCATATAAATATAAACCTGTTATAAAGGACTGGGCATACCTGAAAAAATAGATATGATATGTTTTTTTTATTTAATGTTCTTTCAGAAGGTAATAGTAGAAAGTCAGTGGAGTTCAAAGACAAAAGGATTCCAGAGACTTCTATGCTACAAAATGTATGTGAGTTGTGACTCTACATGCAAACTGATCCTCGATTTGATGGAGAGTGGAAGGTGACGCTACAAGGAAGCATAGAGGAGAGACTAGAAGGCTGCAGAGGTTACACCCACTACACAACAGCAGCCTCACCAACACCTCCATATGTCGAGAAACAACAAAACCCTTTCTGTGCCTCCAACAGTCGCTGCAGGGGCAGCTGATGAGAAACAGGACATGTCTGCACATCCAAATGATGTCAGGACACACCAGATACTACACCGTATCTCTTAAGTAAAGTGTAATTACCCCTAATTTGAGCAGGTAAATAATATAATTCAGCAATGGAATGAATATTTTAACTTTTCAAATAAGATAATTAGATAATATGCGCTTGATTTAAGACAATGCAATTGTTTTTTCTTACTTTAGATGTAAATTGTCTTGTTCAATCGGCAAAGTGTCTCACTTACCTCCTCAATTCAAGAAAAAATGCACTTAAAAAAAAGACTTATTGAGATTTCAATTTTTTGCAGCGTACACTGGAAAAACAATCTAGAAATAAGTAAAAATTTCTTAAATCAAGTGTATTTATCCTTAATTTGAGTAGGTAAATAAGATAGTTTGCTAATGGAATGAGTTGTTTTTACATTTAAAACAAGATAATTAGATAAAATGCACTTGAAATAAGACAATGCAGTTGTGTTTTCTTATTTTAAGTGTAAATTGTCTTGTCAAAATGTCTCTTTTACCAACCCAATCCAAGAACACATACACTTATCTTAAGAAAAAATGACTTTTCTCGATTCGGATTTTTTGCAGTGTAAGATTCCTTCTGGCCCCTCTGTGGCTCTAATTCAGGAGAAATGTAAAGTTTTTAGTGATGCTCACCGGATCAAAGCTTACTACCTCCCTGCTTCAGTCAGCTAATTAAAAAAAAACAGCACAGTGAGCATTTTTCTTAGACGTTTTAATCTAAGGTGGACCTGTCCAGGTGGCTCCAACAGCACAATGACGGGTCTACGTTAAAAACTCTGACTAAAACAGAAGAACATCCTGCTAAGTGATGCTCTTTATGCTAAAGCAACAACTGAAAACAGTATGTTTTAGCAAAGCTGTCAGCTGACTGGATGTTTTATTTGAGTCCAAAATGCAACTAAAACAGAATGAATTGATACGGTAGCTTCTGCAACGTTTTCCCTTGATGTTTTGCAGATATTTCTCTTTGTGCATTTTAGCAACCTGCTGTTGATGTAGACTAATTATATTGGAGAAAAAAAATATTTATATCATGAAAAGGGAGAAATAAGGACAGAGGAGTCTTTTTTAGAGCACATAAAATAAACTGCAGCTCAAGTTCCTAAGACGCACAAATTTTAACAAAAATGTTCAGGACAGGAAATTAAGACTTGGATTCATTTTTTAGCTTTGCTTTGGAATAGAGTAGGATAGAAAGTGTCCACAGGGCGAACATTCAGGTCTACCAGTAGACAAATGAAAGGAACATGGCAGCATGCAGAAACGCAGTAGTATAAAAAAAAACTGGTGCAAGTTATCGATTATTAAATTAGTCTCAGGTTGACTAATGTCTGTATGTCTGTATAATCTGACATTTTCTTTAAAAAAACTGAGATTTCTCTTGTAAATTAACGGCCAGATGTGCCAGAACTTTCTAAAATCAAAAGAGGAACGATTAAAAGTCTGCGCTCAGCTTCAAACAACAAGGTCAAAAACAACAGGCGAAGCCATAAATCTTGGGGTAGTCATGAATTTTAACAGCCACATTAAGACAATTACAAAGTCAGCCTATTATCACCTTAAGAATATATCAAGGGTTAAAGGACGTATGTGTCAACAGGACTTGGACAAACTTTCTTTCATGCTTTCATCTTCAGTAGACTTGACTAATGTAACGGGGGTTTTACAGGTCTCCCTAAAAAATCAATCAGACAGCTGCAGCTGATTCAGAACGCTGCTGCTGGAGTCCTCACTAAGACCGAGAGACTGGATCACACTCCAGTTCTAGTAGCTAGTTTATTTCTGACCTGCTAGTACACGATGACCCCCGCAGACCTCTAAGGTCATCTGGGACAGGTCTACTTTCTGTTCCCAGGGTCTGAACTAAACAGGAGGAAGCAGCTTTCAGTTTCTATGGTCCTCACATCTGGAATAAACTCCCAGAAACCTGCAGGTCTGCTGCTACTCTCAGTTCTTTAAAATCAATGATGAAGACCTTTGTTTTTGATGTTGCCTTTCTTTAAAGGACGTTCATTTCTTTACAGTTTAATCTCTTATACTGCACTGTAATTTTTATTCTTATGTTTTATTTTGTTTTTTTTTACTTATTTTATGTAAAGCACTTTGAATTTCCCTGTTGCTGAAATGTACTATACAAATAAAGCTGCCTTGCCTTGTATCTAGAAGATATCTTTTAAAAACATTTAGGGCGGAATATTTTTTTCCGTACTTTTTAAAAAAATATAAAAATACTTAAAGGAAATGTCCGGTTAACAAGAAATGATGAATGGATCATTATCTACAGCTAGAAAATAATACTGAAAGAGAAACTGAAACTAATAAAAACAAACAAAAAATTATTTAGCGATCACTGAGTCTGGGAGCGGCCATCTTTGCCCAAACATAGTAACCCCTCCCTCCTGCCATCTTCCAGCAGTGATGTCACGGTGCGGTAAGCCTAGCGCCATTCTCCCCGCTTTACAAGCTAAATCAATGGGAACTACTAGACACATCTGCAATCAACAACAATTA
>NW_015151530.1:177954-182253 GCF_000732505.1 Cyprinodon variegatus
CCTTGGGTTTCAATCTGAGAAATAGAAAACAGAGAACAAGCAGTTTCTTTGATGTTTCATCGAGCTACTATCATCTAACAACACCAGAGCTCGTTTAATGTGACTTCAGCTGCTCCTATAACCAGCAGTATATTTTTATATATTTTGAACCTGTTAAATAAAACGGTTGCAGCTATAATGTTTAGATCTGTTTTATAGACCATAATGGATTCTCCTACATGGTTTTGCCACATCGCAGCTACACCTACATGCAGCTATTTATAAGAAAGGGCTCCTGTCTTCCAACCCTTCTCCTTAATTCAAACATACAGAGACTACGGGACATCGCGGCATCATGTGGAGAACAACCAGGCCTGAGCAGAAATCCCTGCAGCTCCTTCAATCTTGGGGCTGGCCTTTGGGTTAGTTACTTTTCTTAATAGAAATTCTTTCAGTTTTCACAGCTTTCTTTAAAAAATACATATATATTAAAACATGTCTTTAAAATGCTGTGTGGGTTTCCTTAATCATGCCTTTGTATAATGAGATAATTTTGATCAAACTTCTGCACAAAAACAATCAAGGAGCTAAGTGAGACACTTACCTACACAATGGAACAAGACAATTTACATTTAAAATACCCAAAAAAAAGATCACATTTTCTTTTTTCAAGTGCATATCATCCAATGACCTTATTTTAGGAGTAAAAATGCTGATTCCATTAACAAATCATCTTATTTACCTGCTCAAATTAAAGCTAAATACACAGTTTTACTTATATCTAGATCATTTTTGCAGAGTAGCTGGAAGAATCCTAATGACTGACTGAAAAATCCTCCATCATCAGGTTGATCCATAATACGGACGTACAATAAAACAACATTAAAAGCTTCCTAATAATTATTGCCCAAAATATTAAACCTCAAATTAAAAAGTGAAAGTTTTGAAGTGATCTGTTTTTGTGCATGTTGAAAATGTAAAATTTAATGATCTACTTTTGCCGTTGAGGGTTTCCAGCAGTCTGAGAACATTTGGAGATGAGTTTATTGAGCTCCTCTGGGTCGGCTTCCCCGCTCTGCTGAAAGGCAGGGTGGTGGCAGCACAGTGGAGCTGAATCTGGATCGAACAAGCTACACTCGTGCATAATTAGTGAGCCTCTCCATGTCCACCGCCTGCAGGTGGGATACTGACAGCAGCACTCCTCCCCCACTGTCAACCCGCTCACCAGGAGTAATGAGGCACACCACACAGACACACATCCAGCACAAAGCCTATTGTTGTGTGTGTGTGTTAAGCTGAAGGGTGTTTCTCTGGCAGTTAAATACTAAAGATGAACTGCATCATCACTTTGCTTTTGTAAAGATGCTAAGACCAACAACAAGAAAAAATGCTGTATTGTAAATTTCCTTTGATTTGAAGAACAAGCAAGAGGAGAAACGGGTCTCTGTTAATGGAGATGGAGGATGGCAGACAGAGGGGAGAGACAAAGGCACCATGTTGGGTTTGTTGGAGTCATGGTAGGTACAAGCACCTGCGTGTTGGAGTGTTTCTATGCAGTGTGCACAAACACACACACCCACGCTCCACGTGGGGCGACCCGCCTGCCACAATACAGCAGTTAAACTCAGGCTCTTACAACCCATACAGAATAATGGCTGCAATTTGGCACTTGATGGAGCTTAGAGTAAACAAACAATTTCACCTGCCTCTATTTACTTTACGAGCACCTCCCCCCTGAAAGATGCCTGCGAAGGAGACTAAGATGTTCAACCCGACACAGGAGGAAAAACCCCGTTTGTCTTTCACAGAGGTTGTGCAAACGCAGCAGGAAAATCACTGGTCTACATTCAGTAAAGCCACCAAACCAAATGTGATTAGGAGGTTGCAGTTTCAGCTCATTTAAGCAATGAATCTGTGGATAGTTCTGATTTTGACCTATTTATTTTCTTTTGTAGATCCTGCTCAGCTCTGCACACTTTATCACTTAATTCAACACAAGCATAATAAAGTAAACTGAAAGTGATTTAAATGCATAAATCATTTAAAAAAGTATGGAGTGAATTATGTGCCATTATTGCTGCAATTAAAGAAAAAATGAATGAAGATGTTACCAAATTGTGATCCAGAAATAAAACTTTAAAAACTCATAATCTAAATAAGTGAGAGTAACCGTTGTTTTTCCAGATTTTGGTGCAATCTTTTTTTTTTGTATATTTTATTTTCTTTCCCCCAAAAAAGGTTAATTTATTTTACTGATTCTATATTTTCAGATTTTTTTTTACACATTTCTCTTTTTCAGATTGAGCTTTTTGAATCGATATTTTTTTTAAATTGTATTTTCCAGATCAGATTCTCTTCATTTCTGATCAAGAATGAACATTTGGATTGGATCCAAATTAAAGCCAGTCTGAAAAAAGGCAATTAAAAAAAAAATTGTAAAAGTTAATCTAAAAAGAGAAACCTTTAACATTAAAGTAAGAATATAAAATCTGTAAAAGCAAAGTTACTATAAAATCCTTTTTTTTTTTTTTTAACAATTTTTATAATGATATTCAAAATTTCCCTTCTGGGCTGCATTTTTTCTTATTTAGCTTTACTAAAACATGTTCTTTGCTCGCAAAAATAAAGTAACAAAATTGAAACTGTTTTTTTTACACAAGTTTCCTGGGTTTTTTTCTTTTTTTTTAAACAATTCAAGCAACATCATTGCTTTGCATGCAACCGTGGAGACAGATTTTTTTTTTTTAAGATTATCTACAAATGGAATGTAAGGTAGTGAGTATTAAGAAGTATTTAGAAAAGGGAATGAAAATATGACTTTAGCTTTGCAGATTGTGTTCTGCTAAAAAATAAAAAAATCTGGATAATTTGTCCTAAAAAGAGAACTGATGGACTTTTTATAATTGTGCAGTAAAAAATGTCCTGGACATGTAGCCAGCCTTGCGGACATCGTAGCGTTTCTTTACATTTCTCTCCACAAATGCAAGCATTTCACTGCTGTGGCCAAACTTGCCAATTATGCTGATTTACACAGGAAGTTTTTGGATCTTGTCTCCCAGCAACCTCCTAATCCGTCATTTCTCCTGCTAAGCTCCCGATTTTTAAGTGAAGGAAAAACAGGGAGGGATATATGTCACAGTACCGACATATGTATATTTCCCACAGGCTTACTTTTCTGTACACTCATGGAAGCGTCTCTGCTCGTATGAAATCAAACTATTTGTTTGTCAAGATACTATTTTGAAAAGAAGCCTAGGTGGGAGTTGTCGGGTTCATAAAATGTAGGTTTTTTCTTAAGAAGAACTGAAATACACGATTTATCGATACAATTCCTGCAGGAAGGAGAGACAGTTGAACCCCAGACTCAAACACACTGTCTCCCACTGGACCTCCTCTGCAGAGCGTTTTATTAACAGAACATGACGCATGGTTACAAACAGAGTATTGTTCTGACAGGACAATTGATCAGTTCATGTCTCCAGACTGAATCATGAGACAGGAGTGGAGCATCCCCTTGCAAAAATGTTTCATAAGCACACATTCATTTTATAATCATCATTGAATAAACCTGTCAGGAGTTCAACTGAATAAACTGATTTCTTACCCTCATCCACCTCTGACACCAGCTAATCAGCTTTGAACCAAACCTCCATGAAGCCCAATCAGCATCCAGAGTTCATCTTAAAGGTCTCCAAATCAACAACTCAGTCTGCTAACCAAAGCGCAGGCAGTGACCGCTCTATGTGTGACTTCCATTCAGATGACCCAAATTCAACCCCCCATCTCCTGCTCCACCATCGTAGGTAAAGCTTCATCAGAGCGTCATTTCTCCCAGACTCTTACTGTCTTCCCTGTCTCATCTCAACCGGCCATGTTGCCTGTTTTTGCCAGAGGTTTCCTCCCAATGGGGAGTTTTTTCTCTCCACAGTCGCTTCTTGCTTGCTCATCATGGATCTCTCCATAAAGCTCAAGCCGACCGTCTCTCCAACCAGCAGTCTATAGACTGACCAACTTCATCCACCTCCACTCCACCACCAGTTTAATGCCTTGGGGGGAAACATCCCTGTTCTTTACTCCTCTTCATGCATATTAAACAAAATTTAGCGCTGATGTTTCCTGCCGAGGTCTGAGCGCCAAAAACTAAAGTAATTATATCAATAAAACTCTTCCAATTGTCTTTTTCTTTCCGTGTGAATTTTTCAGATTTAATTGTTTTTAAAGGAATAGTACATCCAAAACATGATTAGCCTTCATTTTCTACTCACCCCCATGCTGAACAACACTCTGGAGTACTTTTTTGATATCTCAAATGCATCTGGA
>NW_015151530.1:184919-187125 GCF_000732505.1 Cyprinodon variegatus
ATGTTTGACGCACTGCAGACTTACAACGACAGAGCGCGTCACTTGGAGTTTTTACATCACATCCATAGTTATCCAACTGGTTCTCACCTGATGACACAGATGCTGTTAGTCCCGCCTTTGAAATTGAGCTCTGGCAGCTCTATACCCTTACTCTTTCCTGATCAATATGAATTATGCATGGCTTTTAAGTCTTCCTGGCCAGACTAGCAGTCAACACAGTGCTACTAGTGGGACACATGATGTACCTCATTGCTGAAGAGGTTTAATCTGAATTTTTTTATTCAGATCCACATAAATCTTTGCTATTATCAGTGTTGTGCATGAATGTCTGATCTAACAAGCAGAAACAACTCTGTTTACATTAGATAAACATGGAGCAGATCTGAGAGATTCAGACAGATATAAGAGAAAAAATAACTACGCCCTGGCTTCCTGACATGTTGCTCTCCATTGTTTACTTCCCTGATTTCTGTCGCACTGGTGACATCATCAACACTAACCCAGCATGCTGGTGTCACCAGACATGCAGCGATAGAGGGACAGAGGTACATAGCTGCCAGGAGGGGTTAGACCCAGTTTTTAATGCCAATGAGAAGGAAGCTAAATGCAGATTGTTAACGAGCTGAATCATGTGAAAAACTCAGGCTAAAGCGCTTTTCAGTGGGAAACAGGCTGGAGACTAAACACACTTCTTCCTCTGAGAAGCAGCGGATCATCCCCTTAATCTGATCCTAAAGGTTAATAACAACAGTGCTGTCGCTTGTCAAAGTGGTATTTAATTTCACCCAGAAGAAGTTTTAATCTTTGGTGAAAAGCATCTCTGGAGATCAGATGCAGCGGACCTCCAGCTCTGCTGCGCCGCGGCGAGTCGTCTGCGCCGCAAACGGCTGAACGAGGCACTCATCGCTTGATTGAGGAAAGCTGGATTGTTTCAGCCCTCATCCTCGCCCACTTCACACTGACCTTGTTCTCCTGAGACCCCTCCCAGCTCTGAGGTCAAAGGTCAGCTGGATGAAGGGACGGGGAGGTTTAGGCGTTGTGTAGCCACTTGATGGGGGGGGTGAAACAAAGAGAGGGCCATGTGTCTCCTTTTTGTTCACCAAATCGACATAAGCATATGGGGGGGGGGGATTCCTTTATTTTCTACAAAATTTGACTCTTTAAAAAGCTAATTGTGAAGGAGTAAGATTCATATCTTTAATTTGGTTTGTTCAAACCTTTTATTACCTTTTAGATTTAATACATTAACCTCTATACTTGCTTTTTGATGCTGTTTACTTTGACGAACTGAAGTACTTCCAAGAACAGAGTGAGGACAACAGAATCCGGTATGGAGTGAGTGAGTGAGTGTTAATAAGGGGGACTGTGATTCGCACGCTAGACGCAGATGGCTGGACAGAAAAACAAAGGAAGAAAAGAAAAAGGAGGCCACAAAGGAATCAAAACAGTCAAGAAGAATCATGACAAATTTTCTAGAAAACAAAACAAAAAACAAACGGCAAAAGTTTATAACGTGTGTTCAGAAGCAGCGTCAGGGGGAAGTACTCTGTTTAAAGGGATTATCAGCCCAGATCAGATAACTACCACCGTATATCAATTACAGGGTGAGCTAAACTCCATTAGTGCTCCAAACCTCTAAGAAACATCTGTTATGTAATCACTACTTAGAGGAAATATGATGAGAATATGTAACAGCTGTGGTTTCCAGGATCTGGTGTTATTTGTTCTCACTCTGATTCATGTTAAGTTTTTATCAAAGAAAGTCTTATTTAAACTTTGCAAAACAGCAAATTGTAGTTTGCAAATATTATAAATGTGTTTCTGCTTTATCCAAGTGTCGATTTCATCACGAGAATCATTGTTTTGTATCTGAAATAGATAGATATAATTGTGAGAAACCAGAGGTGTTAAAAGTACAAATACTTTGTTACCTTACTTAAGAAGAAATGATGGCTACCTGTTAAAAGAGAGTTTTTCCTCTCCACTGTCGCTACAAGCATGCTTGGCGTGAAGGATTGCCTTCGAGTCAATGAGTTGATGCAAAACTGGTTTTCCTTAGATAGAAAACTTTGAATCAATCTGACTGGATGATCTGGTTGAACTGGAAAGTGACCTGAGATGACATGATGTGAATTGGAGCTATAGAAATAAACTGAAATGGAATTGAATTGAATCTATAATTCACTGGAGTGATTATTTATTAGAC
>NW_015151530.1:190069-191292 GCF_000732505.1 Cyprinodon variegatus
ACATTTTAAAAAATTAATTGAATTGAATTGTTAGTGCAAGTCTGTTGTTAACACAGTAAATATTTTATCAAACAACTTTAAGTTGGGAAGTGCTATAATAGACCAATAGGTGATTTTGGACAAGAACAAGTCCTTTCATCACAATGTGTTGGTTTAAAAGTGATTAGGTCTGCATGTGACTGCTGCTACCGTCCTGGGGAGGCTAAGAGCCAACATATTAAGGCCAGAGGAAACATATGAACATGTCTATACTGTATCTAGGTTAACTTTGTCTGGCCAATCTGCTCTGGTTTCTCTATCCCTAATCTCTTCCCCTGCTTTAACACGTGGGAGGTAGAGCCCATAATACCAGGAGCGGATTTACCTTCCACAGGGTGTGAACAATGAATCCAACAACACATGTGATGACAGCGACAAAGATCATCCTGCAATATCAACCACACAATGTAACAAGTCGATCATTTAATTTAAATGCTGATACTTATTTGGGATTTTAATGCATGTGTCTAAAATGATACTGAGATGCAGCACAGAAATATTGACTGTTTCAACTCCTATGTTCGCTGTAGGATTCGGACGGGTTTAATTCTTTTGTTAATCAGACTTGCATGATGGAAAGTGTAAAAACAGGAGCTCACAAACATCCAAAATAAAGTCTCAGTGATAATAAGTCAATAATTGGTGAATTTAATTCCCTTTTACAGCAGTAAAAACAATTTCTCATATGGAAAACATAACCAAATTGATATTACGCTAAAGCCGGAGATACACTACGATTTTTTTCAATCGTTACACGCAGCTACACTACGAAACCACAGGGTTTACAGTCTGAGTTCACAGCTCATCATGTTTGTTCTTACACTGTGCGACCTGACGCTCTGATGCGATCTACCTGCTCACACTAAAAACCAGGTGGGACTCAGCTCCGCAATGAGATGGCGCTACTCTGACTCGTCTATCTGGAAGCCAAACGACTAGAAGAGGAATATGAAGCTCACTAGAGTGAAACGCACGACCACCTTAGGACGGGCGACTGAATTTCAAACATGTTTGATTTTCTCCCGACCTTACGATTCCTGATGGGGAGGTGGTCGTTAGAGGCTGATCGCCCCTCGTTACCCCCTGTACACTACGCCACGCACCATCAGGCTAAAGGTCGGTAACCTGACTCCGCCAGATGGATTTGCTCCACATATCCATCTGGAAACCTTCCTTTGAAGTAA
>NW_015151530.1:191949-195180 GCF_000732505.1 Cyprinodon variegatus
GCAGTGGGTTCCTCAAGTTAGTGGGCTCAGCCCATTGCTTTTCTCACCGAATAATCTACAATGAAGAAAACCTGAAGACAATATTTGTGGATTAATCCTAAAAGTGAGATTAATTCATAGAAATGATGAATCAATTAACAGCCAGCTAATAATAATGTTGGTGCTCCAGTCATATACTGTATGATTTTAGACTTGACAGGAATAAAATGTTGAAGGACTTGTAACTAGAGTTGGATTTTACACCTTGACTTAATATTGTATGTAAGATATCAAGTCATCACTCTGGTCTCTGTTCAACTAATTATGTGTTGATATAATCTTTGATATAATCTTTTTGTTTATCAGACACAACTTGCATGATGGAAAGGGTCAAAACAGGAGCTCACAAATATTAAAAATAAAGTTGCTGTGATATTAAAATACTTTTTTTCTTTTACAGCAGAAAATGTAATAAACTATTCATGCAATGTGGGGTTTTTCTTTTTTTGCTAGCTGCTTGAAAATTTAACTGATTTAGTATTTGGATGAAGCTATTTGTCATTAATGTTATTAATAGAATGATTGGAAGAATTAATTTAGACCAAATTACTGGAAAGATTACTGCACTGCAAAAACAATCTAGAAATAAAAGTAAACATTTCGTAAATTAATCTGAGCAGGTAAATATGATGATTTGCCAATGGAATGAGTATTTGTAACATTAAAATAAGATAATTAGAGCGTGTTGCTGGTGCAGTGGTTTGCGCACACCACCCATGTACGGAGGACTAAGTCCTTGATGCGGCTGACCCGGGTTCGAATCCGAATCTCATACCCCCTTTCCTATCAGCCTACTGTCAAAACAAAAAAATTAAGCCACTATTGCCATAAAAATTCAAAAAAAGATAAGATAATTTGGTAATATGCACTCTAAATAAGACAATCTAATAGTTTTTTTCTTATTTTGAATGTAAATTGTCTTGTTCCATTAGCAAAGTGTCTCATTTACCTCCTGAATTCAAGAAAAAAATGACTTATTTAGATTTAAATTTATTTTAGTGTGGAAAGAGGACACTGCGCCACTGGCAAGGTTGCAGACAGGGCGTCTTAGATGGATTGTAGATAATAAACATCAAACTTCTTAAAGATTAAAAATAAAATTCATATGTGAAACAAATGAAGCTTAATGTCAATCTAAAGGAAAAACATCTCAGAAAACAACCTGCATGTTTTTTAGTAAACCAAAAGTTTGCTGTTACTGTGAAAGAAAACCCATATAGGTTGACATTTCCTGCACCGTTTCGACTCATTCGTCCTGTCTTTGTTGTTGTTTGTGTGTGTGTGTGTGTGTGTGTGTGTGTGTGTGTGTGTGTGTGTGTGTGTGTGTGAAGAGGGGGGGTATGAAGATGAAGAGAAAGTGAAAGATTAAACAGTACAGAAGGAGAGCATTGATCTGCAGCCGGACCCAAAGGGCACCTGGATCCCAATGGATCAATGGAGATCCATACTCTGACTCCTTCTCCCATGATTACTACTCTGGCCTCCTCCCATCTTCCCTCTTCTCCTTCGCTCTGCTCGCTGGACCATGTATCAGTATTGTCCTCCTGACCATGTGCTGCTCTCCCACAGTGAACGAGACTCATCCGGCACACCCAAACCAGCCCAGCGGAGATCCTCATATCACTCTACCTCTCTGAGAGGCTTATGAACCCCCATTAATACAACCTTCCCATCTATGTCTAGGTTATAAATATACATAAACTGCTCTGAACTGGTTTCATAATCAATCAAACTTTTCCCTTTTTAATGATTAAAAACCGACGGACGCTCTGCGCTGTGGGTTACACTCTCCCACCCTACTTTGGAAAAGACAGCATGCACCTGCTCTTCATAAACATCTCCTATCAACACGCCAGGCTGTGATGAATGAGTCCAATAGAGGCGTACAGCAGCGGAGGAGTCCCAGCTGCCTGGATTCATCGGGACTAAACTAGAAGCAAAGAGAAAGCTGCAAAAACTCACACCTTCGCCGGACATTTAGGGGTCAAGAGGCATTCCCTTCTGGGACTGCAGTAAATATGTTAACTCATTTAATGGTAGTAGGACAGCTCCAGTGCTTTACCTTTAACCAAAAAGCTGTAAATGAAGATATCTGCTGAGGAGAAAGGAAGGTTTATAGATTCATCACTTATAACAGAGCAAATCGCAGAAGAACACAGAGACTCTCCTTTATTTGGCTTCACTCTGCAGAAACATTTGATGCTTTGGCATCAATAAAGCATGGGAGCAGATGGGACATCCATTAAACAACCCCAAAATGAGGAGGTGATAAAGGAAGATGGACCATACCTGTTTGCCAGATGTACAAGGGTTTAGTTTCCACTGTGGTTTGTGCATCAAGTGCCCAGATGGAGAAAAGGAGCAGGGATAACTTCCAGATGAAGAGGCACGGTGTTTGTTTCAGAACCCCCAGCAGAAGGAGAGCTCCGCCAGGCAGCCCCATAGCCGCCACGCTGAGAGCGCTTACTTCCCAATGCAGTCAACTGCAAGCCTGGCCAACAGCAAAGAGCTGGAGAGTCTTTCTCCTTTGTCCACAACACTATGGCTGAGGAAATAAAAATCCTGCCCAGACAAACCTCAGCTCCTTTAATGTTTCTGTGTTCCTCTTTGCTTTTTCTACCCTGGCTTCTTATTGAGAAGGAAGAAACCCGGGTGGTGGAAAAAACATGGAACAATGGATCCCAAAGCCCAGCCTGCTACTGCTGCTGCATGCCGGCTTGATGCAGCGTCTCCCTCCCTCCCTCCCTCCCTCTCTCTCCTACACACAGACACACATGCCCATCCTCTCATCCCTCCCTCTCCCCCTTCTCTCTTGTGCCCTTTCAAAGGACCCAGTGAAGCTGTTCTGCAAGCTAAAGTGGAGGGAGGAAGTGTTTTGTTTGTTTAATAAAGAAAGGAAAGATGTAACCTCAGGGAAATATTTCTCTTTCTTTTTTATCTATAAATTGGAACTAGTGACAGAACTACAAGAAAACCAACGCTTTATGAGCAGGCCTGTTTGCAGACGGCATTTTTAAATTCATTCATAGCTTTTGTTTGTCACAGTTTGTGGAGGTCAAGGATCTACGTGGTAAAAGGACATCAGAGGGTGGAGAGATGTACTTTAAAGGAAAAGTCTCGTCAGCAAAGAATAATCAGTGGATCATTATTTATACCTAAAACTAATATGTTTGCAGTGATTTAATTAATTTA
>NW_015151530.1:195626-196864 GCF_000732505.1 Cyprinodon variegatus
CACCGTGACGTCACTAACCAGTAGGTGGCAGTAGTGTTCTTTGACAAACATGGATGCCTCCAGTAAAGCACATTCACATGAAAATTACTCTGAATTAGAAACACTGATCATTTATTGAACAGGATGGAAGAATTTCAGATTTAAAGAACTTTCAGAAGTTTGAATTCTGATTGTTTTCCTTTAAACTCATGTTGCAGCCGAGTTCAGAGAAGAAATCAGGACATAAACATGAAGAGTCAAACTTTTTTGCTCTAAAAGGTTCTTAGTCCACATAGAGAGAGTGATTAACTGTTTACTGCAGCTACAGTGTTTATATCTAGGAGGTAAAACAGATGATGCAATCATTTTAATGATGAAGGCTTTCTGTTGGATACCTGCTCTCTTTCAGCAGTTTTCAAGAAGCTGCATTATTTCTCTGTGAAAAGCTGCATAATTGCAGCGCTGAGAGGCTGGCTGAGCTTTTGTAGCGGCTGCTTTAGGAGATGAGTTCAAACTGTTTTATTGCTTTATTACAGGGGCCCCCAAAATGGGACCTGGACCCCCAGGGGGTTTGTGAGACACAATGAGTGGCGTGTCATCATGGTCTTCCCAATCATTGTTTTATGCCTGAGGTACATGATTGGCAGAAATATATGATATAAATGTGATCATCCTGTGGAATAAACATAAGATAAATTAATAGATTCAACATTTATTTATTCATTACTTTGGTCTAATATTAAATATATTTATTTTTATTATAAAATGTAAAATAAAATAATTTAATATTCATTTAAAAAGATGGATTAGATGATTTAATGGCCTTTAAAAATATATTTATATAGGAATGAATATAATTACTTTATATTTAGAAATGGATTTATCCTGAAGGAATTATAAAGGTAACCCTTTATAGCACGCTCAGTGAAATACTTTGAAAATAAAAATTTCAAGCCAATAGTGTTATTGGAATCCAGGACAGATCTTATTACCTTTGAAACATTCAAAAAATATGGATGTTTTGATGGTAAAAATGATTGTCAATGTAATAAGAAGAAACACCAACTTGCCTGAAAATATTAAGGAAAATAAAAAAAATGGTTCTGTAAAGAAATTCATGAAAAACACTGAGAGTGAAAGAAACAAATTTTATTTTGGTGCACCATAACCTTAGAGGCATTAATGCTGATACTGGCACTTTCTTTTTTTTAGTTTATAAACCTAAATATAATAGTTAACTAGACTTATTAACTTTTTAA
>NW_015151530.1:197769-199596 GCF_000732505.1 Cyprinodon variegatus
GACTTCGTGTGGACGGGGCCTTATTTTAAAAGGAAATTGTCTTGTTCCATTGGCAAAGTGTCTTACTTACCTCCTCAAATCAAGGAAAAACACACTTATTTTAAGAAAAAATAACTTATTGAGATTTCTATTTTTTGCAGTGCAACTATCAACCGCTTTCCGGGTAAACCCTGTTCCACCCTCCACCGAATCAGACAAACACTGGAACCACGGCACACAGAAAGGAGTCAAGGATTCAACAACATCTCTGGAAACGTGAGTCGGCAACCAAATCCTCCTCTCCAAGTTCACAAGTCAAATTCCCCAGTGAGCCTGAACTAACCGCTGTGTCTTCCCCTCACTTTACAGTTCTGGTTGAGCAGTGTTCAGAGCAACACTTCTCCCTCTGTTAAACTTCTTCAATAAAACCCTTTAAACCTTTTCCCTGGTCTCTCTGTTCGGTTTTCTGCATTTGGGTCTGAACTCTGTAACATCATGACAGTTAACTTTGTTTCCCCTTAACTTCTTAATTTCCAGTAGGTACTATAATCGTTCAAGGGTTTATCTCTTTGGTGAAATGCCAAAATAAGATGTCCAGCCATGTAGCAGGATCTTTGCTGAATGACTGGATATGCAAATGATCAAAAACTGTAACTTGCCCTATAAAGGATTGATAGTTTTTTTTTATTTTATTTTTTTATTCTTTTCATTTAAATTTGATGTGTTATATGTGCGTTGATTTGTGTTATTTGTGTAATGGATCGTTTTCTTTGCTTAAATCTCCTGTTTGCTGTCCTTTAAGTGTTTCTATTTTTCCAATGAATGACTTTTAATGACCTCAGGTTGATTAAATAACTGAGCAGCAGTCCTTTGAACATATTCTATATATTATTTAATCAATTCTTCTGCAAGGGTCTGTTAACAGAAAAAAACAGCTGAATGTTAGATTCTCCAGGATGTTAGGTTTACTTGACAGTCGGCCTCAACACTGTCTGTTCGGTGAAATGTTCTAGCACCCTGTCAGTGTTGGCTGTCAGGTGGTCAAATATATGACGCTTACTCAGGTTGTCAGAAAAAAAAAAACGTATCTTTACAGAATTTGACGTATTCTTCATCCATCGTTATATCCAAAGTTGTTTTCTTTTTAAAAAAAACATTTCAATAGTGACAGTTTGGTCAGTTTTTAAAGTGGAACTAAAATAAAATCACTCTGAACTTTTTGCTTTAAAACATGGCTTTTATTTATTAATTTCCTTTCCGTAAATTTTTGCACAGAATTCTTTTCACAAATGTAAAATGCTTAACTAACAAAGATTTAGGCAGAAAAGGGTAGAAGAGGAAGAACCGTATCAATTCAGCTCAGTTTATTTTAATCTGAAAAACTCACACAAAGAGAAAAAAAAAGTAGGAGAAATTTATTGATACCTTTACTTTGGCGCTCAGACCTCGGCAGGAAACATAGCTCTTAATTTTGATAGATATGCATGAACAGGAACAAAGACTATGGCTGATACCAGAGCTTCACTCAGGGACCTGGAAGATGGAAGTCCAGTTGGATAACACAGGTTAAGAGAACCCGTCCATGATGTGCAAGCATGAAGCAACAGTGGAGAGGAAAAACTCCCCGTTGGGAAGAAACCTCTGGCAGAACCAGGCTTAACATGGTGGTCCTCTGCTGGACTGGTTAAGATGAGACAGGGAACGCAGTAAGAGTCCGGATGCTCTGATGAAGCTTTAGCTACGATGGTGGAGGAGGGGCTGGAGGGGGGTTGAAACGGTCTCATCTGAATGAAGTCACACAGGGCATCTGCCGCCTGCGCACAGGAGCAGACGGGTGCGTATCGGAGG
>NW_015151530.1:201522-204149 GCF_000732505.1 Cyprinodon variegatus
ACACTTCAGATGCTCAGGAGCTGCAGGACCTTTTGATGCACCTTGATGCGCGTCAACCACAGAATTTGCATGTAAAGCTCCTGCTTCTACTGCGAAAAGCATGTGTGGTGTGAACGTAGCATAGAAAGCACTCTGAGAGAAGCAATAAAAGAAAGATGAGGCTCAGTCATGGAGATCGAGGTAATAATGCTAAAATAAAAATTATGTATGAATAATCATTAATATTCATAGTGAACCTCACATAGGTAGCTCATCTCCAAGTGAAACAAAAAAAAGTTAAAAACTACATTAAACAACAAAATTGATAAAGCTGTGTTTGTCTTTTTAATTAGGAATAATAGATGAACACTTTCACTTTAAACCTCCCCTCCCTTCCCTGCTCCCCCCTTTTAATATTCTGTATTTCTAGATAAAAAAATATCAATATTTATGCCATTCTGCTGCGTTTATTCCACCAGAGTTATCCGATGTTTACATGAGCAGAGAATCTCTCTCCATCCTCTGCCATCATAGCAACGCTTCCTTTACAACAACGACTGCTGATGTTTTTGCATCTCAGTTTGTACCTGACTTCCAGAAGTGCTAAAAAAGATGCATAAACTGGAGCGAACCGCAGCTGAGTTTCATCTTTGGAAAATCTCTCTGCACACTGTAAATGTTTTCATTTGCATATCGTCCACCATAAATTTGCATGCTTTGGTCATTAGAATATGATCTACATATTGATGAAGGCACACAGGCTAAAATAGGTTTGAACTGCAGCTTCTTTAAAGGTCCGCTAAAAACGTCTTATAAGAGATGCAGACGTTCTGAAGCTCAGGCCCCGATTCAAAAGCGAAAAAGCAGGAACTCTAAAATCCTTTAACTCTAGAAAACAATCTTCTTTAACAACAAAAACAAGTAGATCTATATTTTCCTTTTTCAAATGATCCATCTAATATTTATTTGTATCAAATGGAATAATAATGGGTTATATATTAGGTTAGTAATAAAGAAACAAATTAAAACACCTAATTACAGCAAAGTAAATAAATGTGCATCACTTATTCTTATTATTGATGAATGCATTTAAGGCCTGCAGTGTTTCAGAAAGAGAATTTTTAATCCTATGTTTTTTTGTGTGGATCAAAGGATGTTTGCTTTCTCAAAAGATTTTCTTATTATCATATTTCCATGAGTGAAACTGAGAGTGGAGGCTCTTCAGGCTGCAGGAGAATTAATAAAACACCTGCATCAAGCTGAGCTGAAGCTCTAAAGTCTGTTCTGTGGAGCAATGATCATACTGGACCCGTAGAGACCGCTGCACGGAACTCCAAACCACTGCTTGGTAACAGAAGCTTAAAACAGGACCATGCAGATTGGTTTCCATCCTTCACTCATGCTTCTGCTACCCCATATTTCCCCATCCCCCCACGCCATGAACCCCCTGCTGCACTCCCTGCGACCCCCCAGCATCTGCAGGGCTCTACCAATGGGAGGCCTACTACGGCATTCCTTCCCAGAGACAAGAACTTCCAGGTCTGGTGTAATCATTCTCACTGCCTGTCACACAGCTTTACTGGGATCACGTGTTCCACGCCGAATCATTTCACATCACAGGGTTACAGATTTGGCAAAGCGCGCAATATGTGGTTTTCATGGTTGCTACCCCTGGGCATGACGACTGCCTGTCTGGTGAAGCCTGTCACGCAGAAATAGAAAAACAATTGAGCCACTTTTATTTTTCATTCTGTTTTGTGAAGCATTGCTTGAATCGGCATCATCATTCGCACAAGTTGAGTAGTGGAAATGAGATTAACCTTCAGGAATAGAGTGGCGTGTGAAAAGCCCTCCTAAATATCCTAAGAAAGGTTTTTAGTTTCATTCCTTTTTTACAGTCTAGTCTGATAATGAGCTAGAAAACTCTTTCTCCCTATAAATAGGTCATTGCAATCTGTAGGGTTTGATGTTTTTTTTCTTACCCACCAGTCTTTACAGTAAGAATCCAGGTCATGAAAAGGAAGAAGCTCAAGTCTGACATTGTATCACACCAGAGACTCACTGTGTGCGCTGAAAGATGCCCAGGGCAAAAATTCAGGTCAACAGTCTCCCTTATTTAAAGATTAACAAGTGAAAAACTACATTTTCACTTGTTTTTGATAACTTCCTGTAAGTTTACACAGCAACAGTGATGAAATACAGTTGGTCTAAGTTCTGTTAATGTTCCCCTCCAAAATGTAAAATAAAGCAAAACAAAAAATCTGTAATATCTTAGATGTATTCCCTCATAGGGCTGCTTCAGTCAGCTGTTTCCACACTGGAAACAGAAATAAATGGAAATCTATAATATGGAAAACTGCTGCTTTAAAAAATAAAATTCTTTTCAAAAGTTTATTAAAAACCATCATCAGCCATTGATGGAATCCCAATCTCCAACCTAATTATGACCACCATTAGGTAACATTAAAAGGAAACGCCATTTTTTATTTTTTTATTTTTTACATTGGGTTCTTGATTTTACATTATTCCATCATGTTCTATAGCCTGACGTAGTCCTACTCAATTCTAGTCAGAATATGAGTCTGATACTGCTCCATACACTGCAAAAACCATCTAGAAATAAGTAAAAAATTCCTAAATTAAGTGTA
>NW_015151530.1:205703-209501 GCF_000732505.1 Cyprinodon variegatus
TTAATGCCAGTAAGAGCAAACAGGCAGTAAAATAATTTGTGCATCATGTGTGGATTAGAACTACTGAGATTGCGCAAACAACAAGAGAGCGCGGGTGTGAGGAGGAGATTGCTCGTGAAACCTGTGCAGCGTATCTGTCCAAAGCGATGCTCTGGTTAACTAGTGATCCAGGCGACTGGTTGATCAGAGAGCTGATTGGATCAGTTTCTATGGTTACTCTCTGGCAGTCACCTAGTTACCACTGAAAGCTGTGCATCCTGGGAAACGGCAGAGGTTGAATCCTGGAGTAAAAAACAAAAATATAGGACTAATTTTACAGCAGAATATACTAAAGTATATCCACGTCTAATGAAGTGGAGGAACAGTGGCGGATCTAGACCAAATGCACCAGGGGGCCAGGAGGGGGCCAGTGTGTTTTCATGGGGGCCCAGAAAAGCATGAAATAAAAAAACAGGGCAAGGGATTTAAATATATTAAGAGAGCTGCATGAAGGGAAATTTATTTTCAATTAGGTTCAATAAAAATTCTGTTTCATATGAGGTCAATATACATTTATAATTTAGGAATTTTAAATGTTTTGAATAAATTTTCTAGTTTTCTATCAACTTTAGATTATGATTCAAGAAAAACTGTTAAATTCATCTGGAAAAATTAGAGCCTTTTTTTCTCTATTTGTTGTGAATAAAAACATTTAGAAGAAGAAAACTGGGATCCTATCTCAGTAATGCTGAAGCAACCACCTTATTGTTTCTGAATAATTAGTACACTGGAAAAAATGGAAGTCATTTTTTCTTAAAATAAGTGCATTTGTTCTTGAATTGAGGAGGAAAAAGAGACATTTTGCCAATGGAACAAGACAATTTACTTTTAAAATAAGAAAATACAATTGCATTGTCTTATTTCTAGTGCATTTTATCTAATTATCTTATTTTAAGAGTAAAAATACTCATTCCGTTTTTGCTACCGGCAAATTATCTCGTTTACCTACTCAAATTAAGATTAAATACACTTATTTTAAGAAATCTACCACTTATATCTAGATCATTTTTCCAGTGAAAAACAGAATTTGTAAAGAAAAAGAATGAAATAGATCCTAAGGACCAATCAGTAACCATGTCTGTTCCAGTGCAGATCAGCATTTTAAGTATTATGTCTGCAGTACAGGGGCCAGGACATGATCTACAGGGGCACTGGCCCCCGGTGGCTCCTGTCTAGAACCAGCCATGGTGAGGGATGATGACACTGTGGTGAGGTGCACTGTATGCTGAAGTCCCATGAAAAACATAAAGCACAACTGATGCTCAAGGCTACAAGATTGAAAGTATTGAACATAAAAGACCAATACTGTTCCGTTTAGTGTTTAAGAAATTACTGTTCCTTAATAAACTGTTGTTTAGAAGTTGCTGGCCTTAAGTGTGTGGGGCATGGTGTGGATCCGTTGTCCCCAGGGTGTATGATAAGCATCTCCATGAAATGAGTTTTTGGAACTTGGAATAAATCTGCATCCAGGCTCAAAATGAGCACCTTGATATGTGCTTGAGAATGGCTTAGTCTCCGGTTAAACCCAGGTTTAAAGCCTTGCAGGGCAGCCTAAAGCCCACTGCCAACATTAAGACAGAAAAAAGAAAATAACAAACCATCAGTTCAGGGGTTTGAGAAAATATGGGAATCAGGAAGTTGTCTATATACCAAATTCAAAATTGATTTTGAAATTCTACGTCAAAAACAAATTAGTTTTTAAAATGGCAAAATGTTCTTTTTATTTTATCTTTTATGAAAAAATTCAATTTATAACAAGGATGCATAAAAACCTAATTTTATTTCAGTGTTAAATTCTGTTTAAAGTAACAGATTATTATTAAAAATGTCTCCGGACCTTTACTGCTTGGTGATTTTCTTTTATTGGGACCCCGCTGATTTTTCCCCCTTCTGTAGACAGAAGTAACCAGAAGCAGATAAGGGAAAGGAAACAGGCACAAGGGGGCAGCAGAGAGCAACTCAAAAAACATAAAACTGCTTAAATATTACACAAAATAGAAAAGAAACCAATGAACAAGAAGGTACAGAATAACATAAATCTAAGAAGAACTGAAAACTTGGAAAGAAATTGAAACAGAAGTCCACAAGAGGAGAACCATAACAAATTAAGCAGGTAAATGAGACACTTTGCCAATGGCATAAGACTATTTAAGTCTAAAATCAGAGGGGGGAAAAAACTATTACTTAATTATTTTTATTTCAAATACTAATTTTACTGGCAGATCATCATATTTACCTACTTAAATTAAGGGCAAATGCATTTATTTTAAGAAATTAGTACTTATTTTTTGATAACTTTTGTGTTGTGATTATTTTTCATTAATAAAAATACTGTTTTGGATGCAATATTATTATTAAATAGTCACATTTTACAAACATTTTTAGACCTTTAGGTCTCATAAAACATTCTGAACTGTGAGCACAAAATATCTGACTAAAATATGTGACTGAGACACAAATAAGCTCCAAATATCAACATTAAAAAAAGATCTTCAAAGTAAGTCCCTGAAGTCTGAACTAAGGCTCCTGCCAGTGTCACATATTCAGCTTTTTCTCCATTTAGGATAGATTAGATTTAATCTGATAAATAAAATCTAAAAAAAAAATCCAGTTTTCTCCCAATACTTAAAAAAAGCAGCACAATGTTTCTCTGGCAAGTTTCCAGTTGCTCCATTTTGATGCAGATATTTTCATCGATCTCAAAAAAACAGTGATATGAAGAAGTGTTGGCCTTCTTTCTTTTGCACTTTTGTTTCATCAAATTGTTTTCGATTATTAAAACAGAATTAGTAATTAATCAAAGACAACAAAGCAAACACAAAAGGCATTTTTTTAAATGAAGGTTTCACTCAGGGAGAAGAAAAGTCAAAACCTACTAATTATTTCAGTGTGACTGTAGTTCATTACATCAAAGTTCCTCCTTCTCTGGACATAATTGTCTGATTATTGGGCAAACTGTTCTCAACGAAGAACCTATTAAATACAACCTGGCAAAGTGAATTACACCAAAAGATCCCCATGCCAAGAAAAAGTTTTAAAAATCAGTGAAGATACTTGTGATGTACATATAATTTCAAAGACAGTTTTATCCCTCAGGATAAACTGATGATCCAGCATTTTATTCTAACTTGAATGAGATGATTAAGAAGGTAAAATCTGGTTGCTAAAAAAAAAATTGCTTAGAGATTTCAACATTAACTGGTTTAAAAAATAAAAGCATAAATATTGAAACATGAGCTAGATCAACTAACAGCAGGCTAAAAGGGCGCAGAAAAACAGGTAAGATGCTATTAGCTCTTATGTTTAAAATAAATCGGTGCACGTATTTAAAACATATAATCTTACAACAGAATTATCTGTAGTTCAGTTCCCAAAACAAAAAAACAAATGAGTTTTCATTAAGTTGCCTCATTTTTTAAATTGTAATGTGCAAGATAGCCTGAGAGCCTTTAAAAAATGTTATACTTTGCTGTCAAATACGGTATCACTAAAGTGAATCAAGAGTATACAAAGCCTTAAAAGACAACAATCATTGCTGTAGATTACTGATCAAATTTGTCAGCTAATGAAATGAAGAAATCTTGCACTTAAAATTTCTTTTCAATATAACGTTAAACTAAAAATATCGTGAAGCCTCAGAATAAAGTGACAAAAGAAACGAGAAAAGCTTTGACAGCTTATTGAAGAGAAGCAACAGTGCCTCCCTTTGGAAACATAGAGCAACAACATTTCATTCTGGAAAAAAAAAAGAAAGAACAA
>NW_015151530.1:210167-212083 GCF_000732505.1 Cyprinodon variegatus
ATTAGGAAAAAGAAGAAAAATTAATATACATACAAACCTACACAAAAAATATAAACTATACGCCAAAAATAATATTTACATAAATACAAATCAATACAATTAAAAAAATCTAAAGTAAATTACAAAAAGTCCATCCATTTTAACACAACTCGTCCCAAACTACCCTCCTGAATATTTTTGGTATGCTCCAAATGCATTTAAACAGAACCCGGAGCACTGCAACCTTTTTAGGCCACACCCTGCTGAGGAGCCAAACCACTGACTCTATTTATTCCCTGGATTAATAATTGCCAGTTGGTAGTATGGGATTGAAGTAAAGCCACTGGCCGCCATATTGGTACTCCCTAGTTAGACCGGTCGCAGTGTAAACAGTCTGTGCACTACAGCATCGAACAACAATGTTCTCATTTTCAGGGGGATTTAGACTTTTAAAATAGGGATAAATTCATCACTTTGACACAGACTGGCTGTTTCATAGCATCAGCAGATTAACTGTAACTTAGAATTAAAAAATAGGCCCTGTTGGGATCTGGAGGTCTGTCCACCTTTCTCCAGCAGAGGGCGTTCTAGGTCTCCTGGGGCTGAAGCTGACCACCACACCTGCGGCTCATGAGCTCATCAGGAGACCAGCATTTAAGGAGGGGCAGAGCTACAACCCGACGCCAGAGTGTTTGCCAGTTATGGTTAGCGAACCTGAGCCAACCTGCCTGTCTGTATCTCTGACTCCCTTGAAGCCTGAACCCGAACCTAATCTGCTTTTTGTCCTCTCTGCTTCTCAGGAAGAACCTGCCTGGAAACCTGAAGACCTGGAAGAGTTTCTCAATCGTGAGACCAAGCTGTCTGTTCTCAGTAAAACCCCTGGAAAACCAACTCAGTCTGAAACCTGCCTGCCCGCTCTCAGCAAAAGCTGAGAGAGAAGCTCTGAACCTGCTTAGTAAGATTATCTGCTCTGCCCTGCCTTTGCCTAGCCCTCTGCCTGCCTTCAGCCTCTGGACCCTCCTGGTTCCCCCCTTCTACCGCTCTGCTCAACCTCTGATCAGGTATTGACCTGCAAACATCAAACCTGCAAGTTCACTGAAAGACTGCTAACAATCTGTCCCTCTCTGCAGTGAAAACCAGTCGTGACCAGACCCGGACCCAGTTTATCCCAGAACCAGTGTTCTTTATTGTGATTTAACTTCAATAAACCTTGTGAACTTTTTCCCAGTCTCTGAGTGTTCTGCATGTGGGTTAGATTCCTGAAGCCAACATGACAGGCCCATCACATTGCAGAGTCATTATGAAGTCAATGAAGTCTATAAATCATATAAAATAACATATTATACAAATCCATCAAAATAAAAATGAATGTGTTAATGGAGCAGAATAATACAGATGGGCCAAAAGTGCTAAATTGATGATGTACATGTAACATATACATCATGAACATCCATATTGTTGTTATAACATATTACACATAATTTCAATATTTAACATCAAGAGGGAATTACACGTACATGTCTGTTAATGCTAAAGTATTTTCCTATTTGCAAATTTTGCATGAATCATGCCATATATTTTTATGCTCTGTGTATTAGCCTTTAAAGATGTTTAAGTTGCCTTTTTTATTGTTTCATTATAACATGTAAGATATTTCAGCACATGACTTTTTCAAATGAGAAATAGAACAAACTCCTTTCTATTTCCTCTACTTTCTATTTTCTAACATTAGACCCAATGTCAGTGTCTAACTCAGTCAATGTCTTCCAGTCAGTCTGAAATAGCCAGACTAATGTTAGTCTACAGAATATACTATAGGCAGTGTTGTGCCTGAACGCGTTCATTGAACGAAAGTTCACGTGACAGATATTCATTCAGTTAAGGTATTTTCACTCACTGGACAGAAAGTAGAAGCACTGTCCATGGCCTTGGAACCA
>NW_015151530.1:214602-216859 GCF_000732505.1 Cyprinodon variegatus
GTGTTCAAACTTAATACTACATATATAGCACAAAATCAATAATCATCAATAATGATTTTGAGTACAGTCCGCTCCAAGAGGAGGGAGAAGAATCCGAGAGGGAGATTGTCCACCTGCATATGAGTGTGAGCTGTTTGAAAAACATGACAGTTTCTCAGTGGATGGAGGATGAAAGTTTATCTTTGAACGGTTCCAAAACACTTTCCATGTATGTGTTTTTATTTTGTTTTTTCTCTCTTTTATCCAGTCAAAAGTCAATGGACAACTTTCAGATAAACATTTATCAAAATACAGTGCAAAGAGTAAATGAATTGAAACATCTATAACTTATGTACTAACTTGCATTGTTTTCATCTCATAATGTCAATAAACTGCAGCTGCAAATAATCCGAAGCTGTAAAGATGACAATATTATAAAAGGAATTTAAATATGGATAGAAACATTTAAAAAAAACACATTTAAAGTGACATGCAACAAAGCTCATCATTGTTCTCTACAAATGCATCTTTTATTATAGTTCAGGGATCTCAATAAGCTAATGAGAGGGAAGAGAAATGTTCAGAGGAAATGGAAGCTCATTTGTTTTCACCCCTGGCTTTTCCACTCCATTAGCACGGCTCATTTTTTTCTGCACAGGCTTTAAAAGCCGACTGGTATGAAGCTTAGACAAACTGACAGTGCTTGAAAAATTGCCTTTTAGAAAAATATCCATCAGAGTATTTAGAAGAAACTTGATGATAGCAAGTTCATTAAAGTTTTTTTATATTGAATTATTGATTGTAACATATTTATTCTCTAATGATTAAAATTAAGAATATGCCAGTCATTATACACCAGAAAAAAAGTATATTTCCATAATAGCAGTAATGGATTTTGTGTAATTTATCTCAGTGTGGTATTTGACACCGCTGATTATAACATTTTATTTCATAGACTGGAAAAAGATGCAAGGACAAACCTTCCTGTTGCTACAGACTCAGAACTGAATGTTAAGCACATAAAATCCTCCTCTGCTTCATCCGGGATCATGTCCTGCAGGCAGCAGTCTCATGCTCGGGTTCCACTGAAAGCGTAAGCGCTGCGGACTCTGCCAAGCACCCAATCCAATGGAAGTGTTTCAGCGCCTCAGAGCAGTTGGACTCAGTATATACAAGAAAGCTTTAAAAAGAACAATAAAGCGGTAATTTGGTCAGAATAACCGTTGTCTGCTCTTTATCTGGTCAACTTACCCTTCAGCCAGTTCCTTTTTATTTTCTGGTGTTATCTTTATAAAACAGATGGGTTGTGTTATATAAAATATCTTTTTCTCCTTCAAAATAAAAGTTTTGTGATCCATGGTGTCCAATTAAATGGGATTCTCCTGTGGCTCTTTGCTGCAATCGCAGGTAATGTTGTTTTGATGTTTTAGAATAAAGTTTGATGGACAGTCTGCACATGCAGTGTTTAACTTTGAAACTCCAATGGATCAACTTTGCTGATAAGCTACTGACTTCCTGTCTGAACGCTCTGTTCTATTCCAAGGTCTTGAAGCGTTGTGAAAAATAGAACAGCAGACCATGTTTCTGGGATGCTTCAAGGATGCTCCGTGTCCCACCAACCGGGACAGCGGGGTCTGGACGCTCCGAGAACGCGTTCGGTGGAAGCCCAGGGTCATTAGGGACTCCCAGACTTGCCTCATTGCAGACACCTACTACAGCTCCTCTAATGGAAACAGGGCGGGGTCCAACCTGGACAGGTCGCCAGTCCATCGCAGTGCAACACAGAGACAAACAACCATGGAGAATCCAGAGAAGCCAATAAACCTAACAGTCGTGTTTTTGGACTGTGGGAGGAGTACCTAGAGAGAACACACGCATGCTCAGGGAGAACGTGAGACAGACCTCGGGCTGGGAATCGACCTGAAAGCTTCTTGCTGCAAGGCAGCAGTGCTACCCACTGTTACACAATTATCATTCTTTATTACTCCAGTAGAAGTATAAATCCTGCTGTTTAAACACGTTTTTGTAGAAGTTAGAGGATCAACTTCAGCTTTTTACTCCAGTAAAAGTGTAAAAGTACAATTTTTAAAACTTCTTAAAGTATAAAAGTAAAAATAATGCAGGAAAAAATGTTAAGGCAAGAAGCTTTACTGCTCCACTCTATTAAAGGAACATTTTTTCTACTATTGACACAAAATAAGTTATTTGTTTTTATTATTTCATTATGGTCTTTAAAGTCGTAGGGAAATCATCCAGCCAGTTAGTTCTACGTCAGCCT
>NW_015151530.1:217362-219296 GCF_000732505.1 Cyprinodon variegatus
CTAAGTCACCAATTTAGTGCTACTTGGGGCAAACCGTTACCTGCTTGATTATCTATCTATAGCTGACTTTAACAGTTTAGAAACCAAGACGAGTGTTTTTAAAGTTGATTAGACAGCTGATGATTTAAGGTGATTTTATTTAATCTACAATATTTCACACTCAGACAGGAAGTCTGGCTTTCTGGGCTACCAGCAGCACGAACTTCTCTTTGTTTCTGCTACAAAAAACATTCCTTTGGACCTATATAAATTAAAGTAGATATTTAACTTTACTTTATATAACGAAGAATTTCACTATTCATCCAGATCATAGATTTATTTTTATGGGAAGGTTAAAATTGTTCTTGTCAGCTAAATGCCAAGATATTAATAGAAAGGATTATATAACAATTGATTTAACTCTGGAGTTTATATTCATTTTCTTAGGACTTGATAAGAGTTCTTTTTGAATTGTCTTACCAGGACAGAAAGATTGGATCTTCTACACGCCGCAAAAATGATATTAAAATGAATTAAAAAATCTTAAAATAAGTGACTTTACCCTTAATTTAAGAGGGTACAGTAAATAAGATAATCTGCCAATGGAAGGAGTATGTTTAGCTTTAGAATAAGATAATTAGATATTATGGACTTGATATAAAAGGCTGCAGTTGTTTTTTTCTTATTTCAAGTGTTGATTGTCTTTTTCCATTGGTAAAAAGTCACACTTACCTGCTCAGTTCAAAAGGAAAAGCACTTGACTTAAATAGAAATTTTTTTATTATTTTTTGCAGTGCAAGCTTCACTCACTACATGCTGATAAACTGGGGATCTATAAAGGAAGCCAGACTGAATGTTAACCTGAAAAAAATGAACGAATGAATAGGAGTTTATCTCAGACATTTTTTGACAAACAACAAAAATGAATCAACCAAATAAACACAAAAGAGACTAGTTGGCATCAACCAAACCAAACAACAATTTCCAAAATAACTAAATTCACCTGAACAGAAATAGAATTAAAACCCTCCAGCAAATTAACCTGTCAGTATAAACAGCCAGAGAAATGATTAATGGAACTTGTCTGAAAAGGGGGATAAAGAAGTTATAAAACTTATTATTCACACCCAGAGGTGTCAAGTAACAAAGTACAAATACTTTGTTACTGTACTTAAGTACACTTTTTAGATATCCATACTACTTCTACTTCTATTCATTACATTTTCACACAAGTATCTGAACTTTCTATTCCTTACATTTTTAAAGCAAACGTTACTCGTTACTCTTGGCTTTGGTTTAATGTTTATAAATATATATTTCCCGTCATGTGCTCCATCCAATGCAGATCATTGGCTCCACCCACATCTAGTGAAAATTAGTGTAATTAGATGAGTCATATAAGGCAGACACTCATTGGTTAGCTAAAGGAAATCATCAGAAGCAAGCAGGTGTTCTTCAAACTGCTCTATACTTATAAAATGAAGTTGAAATGTCTGAAAGACCTCCCTCATCCTTGGCCCTATCTCAAAGAATTTTTTGAAATAGTCAAAAATGTAACTTTCAGTTCATATAGTGGCTTTACTTTATACTTTAAGTAGTTTTTGGAGCGCATACTTTTTCACTTTTACTTGAGCAAAGAGGTCAAGTTGATACTTCAACTTTTACCAGAGTGTTTTTTAAACTGCAGTATCTATACTTCTACTGAAGTAACAAATGTGGGTACTTTTGACACCACTGTTTATACCCCCCTCTTCCCTCTAATTGCACTTGAATTAACTTAAAGTAGAGAAAAAATCCTGTTAAACTTAATTTTTATCCAATATTCACACAAACAATAGACAGACAGACAGACAGACAGACAGACAGACAGAGAGACAGATAGATAGATAGATAGATAGATAGATAGATAGATAGATAGATAGATAGATAGATAGATAGATAGATAGATAGATAGA
>NW_015151530.1:221456-222629 GCF_000732505.1 Cyprinodon variegatus
GATCTATGAAGCTTTACTTTCCGTTATGCCGAGAACTGAAACCAGTCCTACAGCTCATGGAAGGACAGCAGAACACATTTGGTCCTCTGTGGACAAACTCTAGTTAATCAGCAGAAAAATGACCAGCATTCACAAGCACACAAGATATGCACAATTAAAACAATAGTTACAATGGAACGAAGCTGTAAATACTACAGAAATACATGGTGATATGATGAAGAAACATGTTAATATCAAGTGATATTGTTCCAATTATTATCAACTATAATGTGTAAATATGTATCTAGTTCAGTGCAGCTCTCATTCACATCGAGTTATTCTAATACGAGTGCTTTGTGCTTTTCAATCATTCAGCTGGTGGAACCACAGTGTTGCACAGGAGCTTTAATCTGAGCAGAAGAGCTGCTATTGATGCCTCTATGAGCCATAATCATGTCCACCTCCTCCATCAAGTGCTTATAAGTAGCTGCAACATCTGTCAAATATGTGTAAAGAACAGTAACACTGATTAGATACTGTTAAAATAAATGACATTTATGAGCAATTGTTGAGGAATATGGTTAAAATCTCGGTTTTAAAATAGCACTTCATGATCACGGTTTAGAGATTTTGTTGTTGGAGCCAGACGAAATCACTGTGATCTTTTTTTTTTTATCTATTTCAACCTAAGAAATCAGTGATGCATTTATTTCCATTTGCATTTATGTTTCCTTCTTATATTGTGTTATTGTGTTAGGGCTTAAACAATGAATCGGATTAATCGTTAACTGGGTATAGAGACTAAAACATGCCTTTAGCTGACAGAATTACCCACATAGAGCAGTGATTACATGAAAATTCAAAAAATATATAAAAATATATAAACATTGGTCCGACCGTTGGTCAGGTAACTCCTCCTACACTTCGTAGACACTTTTTCTCTTCCGACCCTCGGCCATTTTCAAAGAACCGCGGTGAGAAAGGTGAGCTTTAATGACTGAAACCGTAGCTCACCAGATATACGCCTGAAAGTGCGCAGAAAAAGATGGCTAACGGAACAAGCACGTTAACATATCAATCAGAATGATTGACAGTTAGGAGGACCATTTATTGAAATGATCCACCTGGAAATAAAAGATCATCCTCTATACTAGGGATGCACGATATAATCGGCCCCCTATCGGTATCGGCCTT
>NW_015151530.1:225529-226948 GCF_000732505.1 Cyprinodon variegatus
GACTAGTTTAAAGTTATCTTCATTGAAAAGTACAGTGCTTTTCCTTCAAAAATAAGGACATTTCAACGTGACTTTTGAACGGTAGTGTATATAAACATTTTGCAGTTTAGATGAAGAAAAAAAATTTTCGTCCGTCATTTTACGCCATTGTGGGACAATAAAGGTATTTTTTTCTATTGCCTAACCTTTTCTATTCTAATCTGCTCTATCCAGAACTCTAGAACATTTGTAGGAGGTATGCAAGTGATCAAAAACAGTAACTTGCCCCATAAAGGGCTTTAGGGAACCTTTGGCTATCCGATTGTTAATTGCAAAAATAATCTACAGATTAATTGATTTGCAAAATAATCGTTAGTCGCAGCCCTTAATACAGTCTCCCTCTTTCTATTGCATGTAGGTAATTTTTATTATTATGTTTTTATCAATCAGTCATTTGAGAACCTGAATCGCCTCAAAGCTCAGCTCTGTAATACAGCCTGGATTTCAGTCTCCACTGTTAATCATTGATTCCTTCTTGATCTTTTCCTCTCCAGAGGAGACCATGGGGATTTCTGTGTCCCTCACCTCCAAGCAAACTCCCCTCATTAACGAGGACACCTTGTCTTCTCCTGTGGAGGACGGACAGACGGAGGCAGGCAGGGTGTCTGACGTCTCCCAATTTCCCTACGTGGAATTCACTGGAAGAGACAGCGTGACGTGTGCGACGTGTCAGGGAACCGGCAGGATCCCCAGAGGTAACCCCGAAGCTATTTCAACCTGTGGCCACATCTACGAAAAATGGCCGTAGTTACAGGTTGCTTCCTGTTTTCCAGGACAGGAGAATCAGCTGGTTGCGTTGATCCCATACAGCGATCAGAGACTGCGGCCCAGAAGGACGTAAGTTTTCCCCTCCGTTGGTGTTTCTAATCTGAAGTTTGTTAGAACAGAAAAACTTAAACTGAAACTGATGAAAATGCAGTGGATGCTGGCGTCCCAATAAAACTCTGTTTATATGTATAATTAATACAACTATTCCTCATTTGTGCACATTAATTATATTTTTTAATAAAAATCCTTTGGCTAAAATGCCATCAGAACTAATTATATTTCAGTGTCCTCCATATTGGATCAGTCCATTTGCTGCACATGCTCAGAAAGGTCCAAACAGACAGCAGCAAACCATTTGAAAACAAACCATGCAAAGAGCAGTGTTGCCAACTTAGCGCTTTTATTGGAAAATACTCACCTTTTAGTGCAAACTGTTCCCACCGTGACTTAACAAACAAGTCCGTCCGTTAGCCACGCCCACTTCACATTTAAAGCCACATATGGAGTTAAAGAATTCCAGCTATCTGTGGAAATATCTGCTACTGAATGAGGAACGGAAGAAATCATTTGGATCCAGATCTTTTCAGCAGAACCTGAATGTTCCTGAATGTT
>NW_015151530.1:229989-231620 GCF_000732505.1 Cyprinodon variegatus
AAGATAAGACGTCCATTTGAGACATGAGTGTCTGAGCTTGAGCTGAAGTGTGACATCAGATAAAAAAAAAAAGGTAGTTCATAGTTCACATTTTCAGAAGCAGTTTAGGATTTTAGCTTTGAGCAAACACTTTAACAGTAAACAGAGAGAAGAATCAGATCTGATTATGCAGCAGCTTTAACGCAGGGAACATCCGCTGATGTTTATCTCCTGGTTTTCGTACTTCCAGAACACTCTGAACATCACCAACAACAACTATTACTCTGTGGAGGTGGCCAACATCACAGCTCAGGTGCAGTTCGCCCGGCTGGTGATCGGTACATCTCGGATCAGCACCGTCATCGCCATAAGTCCTCTGGACGAGAAACAGGTGCTTCTCTATCAGCCTCTGTCTGTTGGTCTGCTGCCCGGGAAGATGCCTTTAGATCACCGGACTCTTTTTCTGTTTCCAGATCGATTACATGGTCCCCACTCGCATTGAAGATGAGTTGACCTACCTGTAGTAAGTTGAAGTCAATGAAGATCTTTAGAGACATGTGCTGAGTTGGAGGTGTACGGATCTATGTGGCGGATTTTGTTTTGAATCCTGTATCTATCTGCCAATCATAAAGGAAAAAGCTTTGCCACAATATAGAATCTTTGAGTTTTGAGAAGATGATGAAAGAATGAGCACCAGGAAGCTTTTAATCATGAAAACAAGCGAGTGTTCCAGGCTAACTCTGTCCCTTTCTGTTTTCCAGTGAATACTGCACTCTGGAAACCATCAAGGTTCACAACCTCGTGGTCATGAGTCAGTAAGTCGACGCACGTTTCTGCAGCTCTACGCTCACTGGCCACTTTATCAGGTCCTTCTTGCTCCCCTGTTGGCTATTTGCCCTTAAACCGCTTCATTGTGCGATGATCCCGCTTCAAAAGCTTGGATGTTTCTGAACTGCTGCTCCCCTCTGAGAGACATCTGACAATTCCTGACTTTTCAGAATCTGTCAAATCTCTTTTCTGACCCATTTTGCCAAAGGAAAGGAAGTTGCCTAAGTGTGATGTCATTAGGCCACACCCCTTCTCATTACAGGGACGAACACCACCTGATTTACTTAACTGGTAGCTGGCTTTCAAGCCTGTACAGCTTGGAGTAGAACAACATGTATGAAAAGGATGATGTTGTGGAAATACTCATTTGCCTCATAATTTTGCACACAGTGACTATAGGACCAGTTTGATGTAACAAAATTTCATATAATATGTATAATAAGGGGGTCCCCCGCTCCATCTCAACATCAGTTTGGGGGTCCTTGGCCTGGAAAACTTTGAAGACCCCTGATCTAAATTGATCTAGCCTAAAGTCGGGGACTAATAGTTTTCAGTTTCATAAAAGCTGCTGTGAGTTAGTTCAATAAACTCTAACTAGGTCAACTTAGAGTTTAACACGTGCGCAACAAGTATGCAAAGCCATTATCAGTGGAGGCCCGTTGTGACGAGTCACCATGACAACAAGCAACAGGAAGTCCCTATTTCAACCCACTAAAACTAAAGATTTTAATGCAGAAATGCAAAAAAATTAAATGAAAAATAAGAATGTATTCTGCAGACAGAGACACAGCGCCACGGCTGCATAGGAGAGGAAGATGGTGAAG
>NW_015151530.1:233208-235382 GCF_000732505.1 Cyprinodon variegatus
AAAACATGATGTAATAACATAAAATCAAGGGCCAAATGTAAAAAAAATGGTGTTCCCCTTTAAGGCAGAGCTTCTATTATAATAAGCATATGTATGATGTACAGTATTTATGATGTATTGTAAACAGTGAATGGTCCACTGCTAAGGTTCAGAATCTCAAAGCTAAATCTGAATAACACTATCAATTTGAATGCAATCACAGTTGATTAGCTGGAATATCTTAATGAGATGGGGTCAGTTCTTAAAACAGGTTAATACGGATTGTCTTATTGTCTTGAAACAAGTAAAAATGTACTCACAGTCTAAATGTTAATGCGACTCAGTCTGCAATGTGTGCTATTTTAAGAAAAAAGCTGCTCAGAATTAGTTGTATTATCTAGTTAGGATGATAAAAATGAATTTTCTTAAAACAAGTCAAATAATCTTAACAATATTCAGTCTTACTAAGAAAATACATTTAAAAACTAGTGTGATAAGACCAAAATGCTGAATTCATGTTTATTACACTTGTATAGATTTTCCTTTTTTGCATTGTGGGACCTGTGCATCATCTCATGGGGTTCCTCCTCTGTTTGATTCTGTCTTCTTTTACGCAGTAAATACTGAGTGGCTGTTTGCAGCTGCTTGGGATGTTATCATCCCAATAAATGGTCATCAGTCCCATAGAATGGCTTCAGATTTTGCCAGTAGGCTCAGTATTTTGTTGTCATCGAGTGAATCCTAACCCTGAAGTCATTTGTTTTCTTTGCTGAATTAATTAATCTATGTATGTGTAATCTGAAAAAAAAAAAATTCAGTAGTTCTTCATGTGGTGTAAAATGCATGTCGCTCATATTAAACAAACCAAAAGCAAATAAATCTTGTATCCTGTCAGCTAAATTGTAGAATCCTCTCCCAATAAATATTTAATTCTATGTGAATTAATGCCGATCATTCTTTAATAAGATCCTCGTCAGACGGACATGCAATGTTTCTATTAAAAACCTAATGTGTCTAACGGAGCTAGTGAATGATTTTTTTCATTTTAAAGTAAAGCAGTTTCAGCACCGTTTTATGTCTGCCTCATAAAGTGGCCGCTGAGCGTCTCGGTGTCGGCGTGTTGCCTTCCTGACCTTTCTGCATCCCTTCGCCTCCTGCAGGGTGACCGTCACGGCGACCTACTTCGGCCACTCAGAGCAAGTATCTAAGGAGATGTATCAGTATGTGGATTGTGGGAGCAACACTACGGCGTTCAGAGGAGCAGATAAGGGCCTACTTCCTGCTGAGTGATACTCCTGCTGTAGCTCCGCCCACATCATCCTGGTTCAGATTTTTTTGTTTTATTTTGGGTTAAAAAAAACTACTGTTGTTAAAATAAAAATTTTTTATTTTCTTTGAGAGTTTATTAAAAAGACTAAGATAAGGTTAACTTTTCATCTTAGTCTTTTACAAATTTATTAATCAAACCATAATTCATTTTTTTAAATTGGAAACGTTATAAAAGCTTTTATTTATAGAAGTAACCTTTTTAAAAATCCGAGTTGTGGATATTGATAGTTTGGTCTCTAAGCAGCGGCGCCTTCCTCCACTGTTCATAAAGGGAGCCATGTTTATCACCTCCCTGTGACCAGCAGTGATGTTCAGGGTTAACTTTGGAGGAAGGAGCCTCTCTTCTGTTCACTGAACTCAGTCTTTGTGTTTTTATGATTTCTGTTTTGTTTTTGTCTCAAAAGAAGCTCGTTCCTTTGACTTTTCTGAACCTCCAACTGACTTCATGTTGAATGTGCTGCTAAAGTTCTGTTTAGAGTTTATATTAATGATTCTGAGGTGGAAATCAGTGGCTGCTGGCCAATAGAGGGCGCTAGGGTGCCGCCCCGCTCACCAAATGAACTTGACAAAACTATAACACCAAATAAAACAAAACAAAAAATTAAATAATTAAATTAAAATATTCTGAAATAAATTAATATATATTTTTTAAATGTTCAAGATAAATATTTAATCTTTAATGACAAGTAAAGCTGTTTTATTCGTTGTTGGATTGGTTATGTATTTCCTCCCAGGGGAGCTAAACTCCTGCACCCAGAGCTGAAAGCAGCTTTATTTGCCAACCACCTCCCTCCACAGCGCTGACGTCACAGTCGTCTGTTAGAAAGTCTAGCTGATTGACAGGTTTATAGAATTATTTAGCAACA
>NW_015151530.1:235587-236978 GCF_000732505.1 Cyprinodon variegatus
AAGTTAATTTAGGGGTTAATAAACTGTTTCAGAGGAGTGATCATAGCGCTCTGCATCAGCAGTGCTGCGTCTGACTCCCTGCCAGCTCCCAGATCAGCTTCTCTCATTGGTTGATGTGGCGCCTCGTCCAGCAGCTAAAGTTATATTTTTGGAGACTGCTTCAGCTGCTCAAAACGTGCTGCAGGACCTTTTGCTGCACCTTGATGCTCGTCAACCGTTAGCTTTGCATGTAAACCAGCTGCCTCTGCTGCTCGCGTTCTGAACGTAGCCTAACGCTTTATTCTGCTTTCCATCTGGATCTGACCCAGCGTGGATAAAGACAGCTAGGACTGATTTAAAGCACTTTGCAGAACATTTTAGAATGTTGTTTTTTTTTGTTGTTTGCATTCATATAAATATACTGGTGTGATACCCTGTTATACATTTGATTGGTTTTTCTTCTACATCTATTTTGAAGTTATAGCGCCCCCTGGAGAAAGCTCCAACACTGTTGGAATTATAGTTATAATAGCAGAAATCCACCACTTACACTAAATGACCCATTATTATCCTGGATAATTATGCGGATTAAAAATTGCTCTTAGTGACAAATCTCACTGCAAATTAGCAAACATGTTCATATTTATTGATTGTTTAAGGACTTTTTCTTTTGTTTTTATGATTTTATTTAATGCATTGTAATGATGCAGCGCTTCTGGGTTGCTTTGTCTGTGTTTTTAAGCTTTGATGGTTGTTTGGGTTCTTTTTGCTCTCAGTGAGCCAAACGGAGACATAATCGTCCTTCTAAACGGTTCTTCACCGATAACGCTCCTCACTCTAATCAGTCAAAGTCTAACACCCAAACATAACAGAAGGTTGATGGCTGAGATTCTTCCTTCTTTGGTTTGGTTGTGTTTTCACGTTGAACACAGCTGTAGTTATACAGAGTCGTGAGAAAAAACAACTCGATCTCAGAGATGTGCCATAATATCATATTTCTGTAGTTCTGAATTCCTCTGGATGCTTCAGGCCAGATCTGATTATGAGTTAAAATAAATAATAATTTTTTTATGAGATCCAGATCTCATCATTTAATAGATTAACTAGATCCAATATTATTTCTATATTTCAGCTTAAACCCCTGAGAGGTTCAGAGGCTCTATCTGCCTGCAACCTTTTGGTATTATTGTGAAGAAAAGAGTATTTCTCTACACTTTAGCAGCTGCTACCATCTTTTAAAAAAAAACATTTTTTTTGCCTTAGATTTTTTTATATAAACAGTTCTAGAAATAACTACAAAATTCTTTAAATGAGGTGTATTTGCCCTTAATCTGAGTAGGTAAATAAGATGATTTGCTAATGGAATAAGCATTTGTACTCTTAAAATGAGATAATTAGATAATATGCATAAG
>NW_015151530.1:237963-239598 GCF_000732505.1 Cyprinodon variegatus
ATTTACTTTTGTGTGTTTTTGTCAGGCAGAAATTTATTTATACCCCCTGAGGGTGTAAGAGGTTAATGACAGTCTGAACAACACAGATCCAGTATTAACCAGCGCGACCCAGTCCACTTGGCCCAAATCCGATACGAATCTAATCTTTTTTAAATGTGACCTGTGTCTGAACGGCCAGGTCGCATTCATCCGACCTGAACATCACTAATACTCAACAAAGATCACTATTTGCATCTTGCTACGCAGAAATGGGAAGAAAAACAACAATAATGGCGGATAATGATGCAGAGGGTAGTCTATTTTAAACCTCATTAAAAAGATTGAGGTTGGAAAACAAATGAAAGATCACTAGTTGGGCTCTAGAACTACCATCCATGTTTCCTTCTGTTAACACAGAACACACTCGCTACTTATGATGTCATTGCGTCCTCTACTGCACATGTGGACACTTAAGCGCCATGAATGCAGTTCATACAGGAGATCACATTCAATTATGCAGAAGAATCAAATTTCACAAAAAAACTGACCTGCAGTGTGAAAAAAGGAGGTGATCCAATAAACGAGCTGATTGACTCCTCCTGCCTCGGATTGGGGCTTTGGTCGCCACATTTCTGCTGCAGTTCAGGTTTCTCAAACTTAAATCCTAATGCGCCTGAATCAAATGGTTAACTAGCACGTCAAGCTCAGCTAATGATATTAGTTGAAGCAGAGACTTATGGGAAATTTCAGTTTGACATCATCAAGAATAAAGTGAAATATTTTCTTACATTTGGGATTAAAACATGTTGTTCTTGCCGTCATTTTTGTGGCGATCTTTTCTTATTTTTGTTTTGTTTGACACGCTGTGTGCTTACAGTAAGTCACCTTTACTCCATCTTTAAGCTGATTAGTTGTTTTTAGTTTATTTGTTGACATGTTTAAGCTACCATAACTTCTATTAATCCTCCTGACCAGCAGATTCATTTACACAGATCTTTTTAACGTTGAGTCATTCCTTTTATTAACATTATCTGTTCATCCAACATGCACTGTATATGTTGTGAAATATTTAATAAAGTTAAGAAACTCAAACACTTGCTGCCTTTTTTCTCTTTAGAGGATCAAAGTCTCCAGTCAACAAAGATGTTTTAGTTCAATGTTTTGCTGAAAAACAGCGGAAAACTTTTCAGCAGATAAATTCAGTTGATGGAACCTTTGCAATATTGATCTTCCTCCATAACTTCTGTTTTACTCTGAAATGCTGCTTATCACGTCTAAAACTAATCCTGACTGTTGATCACTTACTCTAATCGCAGACAGGATTGTTACTCAGCCACATCTGGATTGTTTTCCTCATTCTTAAGGTTTTTGTTCCCGAAGTAGCAGTTTCCATCCATGCAGGACCATGTTGATACATTGCAAATAATTAATTATTGAAATAAACGTTAACTAATTTAGTAATAAGTTTATCGTTAACTGGAGTATAATTTGTAAAACATCCCTTTAGCTGACAGAGCGACCCACTCAGAGCAGGATTTATACCAAGGTTGTAAAAAAAATATACAAACATTTTGCATATAAGTTTATAAAAAAAAAAAACATTCGTCTGTCAAACTGCTCTATCCTACGGAAGAGGATTAGGGCCACTGGAAAAAA
>NW_015151530.1:242454-244927 GCF_000732505.1 Cyprinodon variegatus
GGGCTGCAATGACTTTGAAATGTGTTTTGGGGAATAAAGTTCATTTTTTAGGCAAATATTGACTTTGCAATTAATTGCTGTTACGCTGATCACTCTTTAGAACATTCTGGAGGATATGCAAATTGCTGTTATAAAAACTGAAGCAGTAGACTTTGGAAATATTAACATTTGAATCGGTCTGCATAGAACCTGTAAAGAAATTCCTCTGAGCTTGTAAAATAATGGAATCCAAAGACATCAAAGTGAGCTAACGAGGCCCACTCAAGCGCCATGATGATGACGTCATTCGTTTGTGTGAAGACTTGTGAAAGTCTGCACAGCATCTCCAGGAGAAGTTTTTCTCTTTACTCATCGACAGTTTGATGGCTACAAGCACATGCTCCTTCTCCGCATTCACATTCAATTGACAGCCAATTGTTGCTTATTTTAATCCCCCGACAATGTCAGCCAAAAGATGTTTATTAATAACCAGAGCTGGGCCAACAGAGGAAGGAGTGACGTATCCACCCTGGTGGTCCTGTTACTAATCCATCCCCTAGAGAGATCCAGTAATAGTCATTACAGGTCAGGTGTTGGGGTACTGTTACTGGGCAGGCATACCAACACAAGCAGTTCAGTTCCCATTGTGCTTGATGTGGTTTCCAACCTTCGTCCCATTTGTCTTTACATGTCATTTAAAATAAAAAGTTTGAAAAACATAAAACTGAACATTTCAATTAGGATGGATTTAAGCATTTATTTTAGGAGTTCTTAATCCAGCCTTACTAAGCGGATGCGTTGATACATTGAAGGAAATTGTCTGATTAGAGGAGTGATGGGAGTGAAATCAAACAGGGCGTCTTTCCTGCTTTATGGTTCAGAACCAGAACCAAAGCGGTCCATACCAAACTAAACACTAAAAAAGATGCAAGCTTGTAAAAGGTTTGCTTTCTTTAAGAAAGGCTGTTTTTTTTTTTTTATGGTGATTGATGGAATCTTGTAAAATGAAACTTTAATCTAGCAGGTCTAGATTCTTGTTTCTTTCAGTGTAGCTGGAAGAAACTGGAAGAAAGTGTTTTTTATTTTTTCCCCCAATTCTCCTGGAAGAAAGATGACATTTTGGATACTTTATCCAGGAATAAAGGAGGAATCTTTATGAAAACAAACACAGTGAGACAGATTAAGATTTTATATCATTTATTAAGTGTATGTAATACAAATCTAGATAAATTAATAACCTAATAACCTCTAATAATTAATAACCGCTAGGCCACTAAACCCCCCCCCCAACTGCTCCGCAGGCGCTGCCCAGTGCAAAGGGATGGGTTAAATGCAAAAAGTTAATTTCTCCATTGTGAGATCAATAAAGTTCGATTGATTTCTTTTTTATTTTTTTCTTGAATCACTGCAGCAATACAGCAGCAAAATCCAGTTCATTCTTTTCACGTAGCTTTCAGAAACAGAAAACAGGTTTTGAAGCCTTTTACTACAAGAAGATTCCATCAAAAGAAAAAAAAACATCAAGGATATTTCATTCAAAGGTCTTTAAATGGCAGGAAAATGCTTTCTTGTATACTGAGATTCCACCAGCTGGCTTTTTTATTTCTTTCATTTCTTCTGCTATGCATGCCCCCAAACCCCCCTGGTTTATAGATATCGAACCCATCCTCCAGGTTATCACCGCTTAAGGTAGAAAATTCACCCAAAGAAACAAAGCTTTCCAGTAAATTTGACCTTCCAAGGTTCCTGGAAGAAGGAAAAAGAAAAACACCATCCAGAAGAAACTTCCAACTCTGTAATCTACAGAACCAAGTTGGGAAATGGACATTTTTAGATTAGGTAACAAAAATAAAGGCTGGTGTGAATGTGTACCAAAAACATTAAATGAAAGGTATCCATCATCTGCTTATCCAGCAGTGGATCGTAGGGCAGCCGTTTCCCAGACTCCCCTTTTCTCAGACACCTTCTACATCCCCTGAGGTGTTCCAGGGCCAGCCTAGAGACCGTCCCTCCAGCATGCCCTGATCGTCCCCTGGGCCTCCTCCTGATGAACCACCTCCAGAGGGATGCATCCAGGGGGAATCATGCTCAACAAATGTCTGAGCCCCCTCAGCTGTCTCCTCTTGCTGTGGAGGAGAAGCAAAACAAAGAGAAGAGACAAAATCCGGTCCCCCCACCTGACCAGACCCCCTGTGGCCCTTGGCTGTGCCTAGAAATCAGTCCATGAAAGCTATGAACAGCACTGACATGAAAGCTGCATGATGGACTCCAATCAGTAAAACCAGGAGGCAAACATTTTCACTATTTTCCTTTAATCTCTAACAAATTTATAATCTTACCCTTGTTGTCGCTATGGGATACTATATATATTAAATAAACATTATTCGAACAATGAACTCTCCAGAAGCAGAGTAGTTTAAATCCATTCTTGTGGGATTTATTTCGTTGTGTTAATTCAATTCAGTTAATTTCTATATCAGCAATTCACATCATG
>NW_015151530.1:247026-247893 GCF_000732505.1 Cyprinodon variegatus
TCTACCAATGTACATTGATTAATAAATCTAATAAATCACAACATTAACATTTGATTGAGTTAACTGGAAGTGTTTTTTTGCATTTCTATGTAAATTTGGCGTTGGTAACAGTGAAATAAATTGCTTAAAAATGCTAGAGAGCTCCCCAACAGCATCTATTAGAGCAAATAATCAAACTTCTAGCTTTAATTTGCAGAGGGGCACTATGCAAGGATACCCGCCTTTTCCCTCATGTTTTCCTATCTTTGTTGAAACAGTGGCTGCAGAAATCAGGAAAACCAATAATATTAAATTAATATTAAAGTGCAGCAACATAGAGCATAAAGTCAGTCTTTATGCAGATGATCTATTACTCTTTCTCCAGCACTTAAAAACCTAGCCCTCTCTAGTAATTCAATTGTTAGAATCTTTCTCAAGAATCTCAGATTAGCTGATAAATTGGTTAAAATCCACGGTCCAACCTATTAATTGTATTTTCCAAAAGGCCCTCAAGATACAACTGCAGTCAGGGAATGTAAAATAATTAGGTATCAAAGTGGTTTTGGGTTAATAAAATTAACCCGAACCCCCACTATCAAAAAAAAAAAGTGGAAGATGATGTAGCTAGATGGAAATTCCTACCCATATCACTTATTGGTCAGGCTGCTTCAATAAAAATGAAGGTCTTGCCTAAAATAAATGACCTATTTTTGATGATTCCAAGCAAACTATTCCCAAAATGGTTTAAATCTTCAGGCTGGTGAAGATTCTCAGTCTTCCAGGTCATAGTCAGTCTAAAAAAATAAAAACCACTGGACTTTGTTTTCCAAGTTTGAAGACGTTTCGCTTCCCATCCAGGAAGCGTTTTCAATTCAAAATGTCAGGATT
>NW_015151530.1:249627-250864 GCF_000732505.1 Cyprinodon variegatus
GCTGATCCTGCCTTACCCGAGAGGATGAACTGAACTGTTAAACCAGGTCAGTCATTCACATGGATAATCATCTTCTGTCAGATTATTATGGTTCCTTACCTGTGTTTCTCCCACAACCAGAGTGCCAGTGATGGTCGATGCTCTGCCTTCCCCCTCAGCCGTTGCCAGTCCGCTGACCCACAGCAGCCCGCGTTAACTTTCTGTTTCGTTCTGTTTGTTTTTGTCATTAAACATCTTGAAACTTCCCACTGTCTGTCTCGCCTAAATACTGGGTCCATCTGTCCTGTTTCTTGAAATGCAATAAGGGTCATTGTTGGCCTTGCTGACCAGGCGAGATGTTTTGGTCCCGTGCATAGCGATGGGGGTTGAGATGATAGTGTGAAGGAATCAACTCTATTGCTGAAAATGATGAAAAGGGGTCCCTATGTGGTGTGCTGGCTGGTGTCCTCATAGACATCTTTAACACCTGGCTGGACCAATCCATAGCGCCAGCATGCTTCAAGTCTGCCTCCATTATTCCAGTCCCAAAGAAGCCTCAGGTCACCTCACTCAATGATTAGCGGCCTGTCGCACTGACTCCAATCATGACGAAGTGCTTCCAAAGGCTGGTTAAAGAACACATCATCTCCAGTCTGCCGCCAACATTCGACCAGTTCCAGTTCCAGTTACCGACGGACTCCACTGAGGACGCCATCTCTGCTGCTCTCAATCTGAGCCTGGCACACCTGGAGGAGAAGATTTTTCTTTGCAGTTGCGAGTGCCTTGTATTTACAGTGACAGCATCCAAATTCCCAAATAAAAAATGCCAAAAAATAAAAATAAAAGACAAAAAAAAACACAAAAAGTTTTAATTCCACAGTTCCTCAGATTTTTTTAGAGGTCCCAAGCACGTTACTTATAAAGTAGTTAGTGTAGTGCAGGTCAGGGGCTGACAAAAAGTCTGAACAGCGTGGAAACTAAATTGTTCATTTGCTGCAAGGAGCCTCCTACCAGCCTGGCAGGAGAACCAGAGGTCTTCACACACCACAAGTGCCATCTTTCTTAGGCTCTAGGCCTGAATCTTCTAACCTGACTCTGCCAGATGGATTTGCTCTGCATATCCATCTGGAAACCTTCCGTTGAAGTAATTTTGGGAAGGGGCGAAAATACTGGTTAGCTGATTGGCCTATGTTGGCGATAGATGGGCCAAATAAACCAATCAGATCAACGAAGCATATGACGTACTATCAGAGCAACG
>NW_015151530.1:254483-255571 GCF_000732505.1 Cyprinodon variegatus
ATGTTGTCTCTAGTATTCAGCAGCTTAGCAGGTTGCGCCTGCAGCAGAAGTTCTTTGTCCTCAGCTCAGATGCTCCACTCTTCTGGTCTCTGGCATCTCAACCTTTCCTGAAAAACCAGAAATGTTGCAGAACGATCTGTTTTTGCAGCAGTTTGGTTCAGGAGTCAGCCACCAACTCCACTCAGCCTCAGGAGAGACTCACAGTAAAGAGAGAGTCTATCAGTAGATTCCTTTGTCTGTAAGCAGCGTGGGGTGGGGGGGTAGGATCAGATGTCCCTGTGGGAGTGTTCTTCCTCCGCTATCTCTTCCCTCTTCCTCCATTTGGTCCTCCTCATCTTCATTGCCTCTTGCGATTTCTACATTATCAATTTCAGCACTCTTCTTTCAAATTGCTCTATTGTTTTTTCATTGATAAAAATCCTCAAATAATAACCACTGTAGAAAGGAAGAGCGCTACAGCAGGGTTAAGTTCTGACATGCAGTCTGATGGACGAGGATGGTTGGTGCAAGAAGAAAGCCATGTAGAAAGCAAGATGAGAAGTCTGGTTTGCAGTTAGTTACAAGCCCCATGCAAAATGTGACAATTAACTGGTGGCGTCACCATCTGTTTAGAGATTCTTCATCAGGCACAGCAGGAATCTGAAGATGGAAGAAAATATGCCGAAATGACACAAGATTAAGATGGAGGTCCGCCTTCCAACACCACAGAAACCTTCAACATGCATTATGACCTGAAAGGGAAGGAGTTATTTAAAGCATTTTCATGTTGGAAAGGTAAAGTCAACATTTAAAGATCCTCTTCATTGAGTTGCTGTGAATGACGGCTATAGCGTATGTAGATGTTCAAATGTGGTTCTAAAAAACTCAGAAAACTCCTGCAGCTGTGGAGGCTGAAATTTCAGGGGAAAAAATGTAGGTTTTTATTTAGAAGCAAAACAATGAGATGCTTCTTTTTCCTGCTTCACAGAGATGGGCTGCAATCACAAACAGTTCTAATAAAATGTATTTGCTTTATGGTTGCAATGTAAGATCATACTGAGGAATTTTGAAGGAAAAATCCGGTCACGTTCAGAATACGAACTTCTTAA
>NW_015151530.1:256441-257817 GCF_000732505.1 Cyprinodon variegatus
CTCTCCATTCCTAAGCGGCGGATCTGTTCTTCTGCTTCAATTTGCATGTTTAATTCTGACATTTTAAATTAAAAAAACTTCCTGGATGGGAAGCAAAACGTCTTCAAACTTGGAAACCAAGTCCAGTGAATAGCTTTTTAACTTTTTTGTAATTCTATTAAAGCTACATGAAGGTTTTGTCCGAGGCGGTGGATGTGAGATGTAAAGCACAGAAGCAGCCTGAATGCAGCGCTGCAAACTGAGCCCGTCTGATTCCTTTTCTCTCGGGTGCATTCCATTCTCGCCGGGCCCTGGATGGAAGCCTCACAGCTGTCGGGAGGATTCAGGGACCTATTTTGACTCTGATGTCACCTGCTCAGCCTTGACTGTAGGCTTAACAATGGCTCATGTCCATTTTTGGGGCTCCACTCATTCCTGTCAGGTCAATGTTCAGCAACTGCTGGCGTTTCATAAGGCGAACATCATCGTCACCATTTAGCGGCGCTCCTGTAGTTTAACCAGAACTGTTTTCTCAGAGAGGTTTTCTGTAGTACTTCTGTTTTAACAGTTGTCTGACACTTTGTGCTCACCATGATCCGATCTACCTGGAGCTTCAGATTCTTATTAGTTTTTAAATAAACTTATCTTTTCAGTACTACTTACAGTTACTTTTCTCTGGCCGACAACAAAAAACTGTGCAAATTACCAAAATTGCTTCATTCCTTAACAAAAAATTGCATTTGATTGACTATTTTTTTCTACAAGTCACATGATAGACAAACCAGCCGTTACGGTTGGAAAAAGAGATGAAGACAACAGGAAGTAGCAGGAAGATGATAGCAACATGTTATAGAATAAGCAAACGTATTCATGTCTGATTTTAATTGCATTTCTTATTTAATGGAAGCACAGATATGGTGAAATTATGTTTTTTTTTCAATTGGCACAATATTGCCAAATTTTGGCGCGTATTTTTGATAAAACATTTGTGACTGGGTGAAAGGTGAATCATTTCTCATTGTCTTCTGTTGAAGAAACAGTCGTCACTAAGAGAATAGATGCAGACAATAAAGAACTGATGCCTGGTTTCTTCACAGCAGGTCATTCGCGATATAAACGCTCTTTAGCAGTCAGGTAAAAACGCTGGTTTGCACCATGTTTCTCACTTCCTCTATTTGAACATGTAGATCTAAAGTAAAGCTGTAATCTGTTTAAAAACAATAATTTCATGATCCCAGCCTGCTGCTTTCTGTCAAGTTCCTGTCATTAGTAAAACAAATAAAAGTAATTTTCATTGTATTCATTGTAGTAACTGTGATGTAGTTAGGTTAAAGGCACACTATGCAACATTTTTCAGTTAATTAATGTGTTCCATAACGTTTTGGATGATTAAATGA
>NW_015151530.1:260220-261218 GCF_000732505.1 Cyprinodon variegatus
TTTATAAGGGCTACAATTTCATCTCACAATCCCTCACATGCCCAGACCTTATCTGTCCTCATTTTAGCAGCATTACACAGACTTCTTTTACAGTGATAAACAGAACCGGATATCAGTGAGAGGAAATTGATGTGGGATAACAGCATTATAGAAAACAACTGCAGTGAAACGGGCAACTGATATTTACCATCTAATGGCAGCCAGAATCGACATGAGGAAGAAACCCATGACATGATGAACAAGCCCTACTTGTTAGAACAATGTTTTAGACTTAATCTTCACCTGATGTCAGCTGATTTCACCTAAATGTAAGAGTGGATGGTAGTGGGTCAATAAATATACTGATCCACTAACATTCAAGCAGTGAACTAGTTTCCCCCGTAATGTTTTGATTCATTGTTGTAATTGTGATTTAAACAATTATGGTTGGCTGTTTTGATATATACGTATATTAGTTTGACTGAATATATATATATATTTAGAGGGTGCTACTGTTGCTGTTTGTGAGACGATAAAATAACATATTCACTTTCTGTTTTAACTGCTGAGCTAAGTTCTGGTGTTGTTCAGGCTTTCTCCATCTGAATTACTTTCTTTTTTTCTGTGATATCTGCAACTGTCCAGAGGCACTTTGAAACAAAGCGCCCTCTGAGCACTTATTGCTTTCACACAGTCTTATTTCTGGTAGTAAAATTCAGTTTCTGGTAGTGTAAATTTAATCAAGAAAATCTATTATAGGAGTTTTATAAGGAATCTGATTTTGACTTGGAATAATCCTATTTATGTAATCTACAAATGAAACAAGAGAGGAGTGTGATTTAATAAATGTCAAAACAGCCTGCCATACTAGACTAATTTCTCTTTTTTTAGACACGTTCTCTAATATTAAATTCTGCATTAAAACACCTGGTTTCAGTGGTGTGAAATAGTAAGGAAATATACAACACCAAAGTGGAAATCGGCCCCCTATCGGTATCGGCCTTAAAACTGAATATCGG
>NW_015151531.1:0-1070 GCF_000732505.1 Cyprinodon variegatus
AGGGGCATTGCACATGGCCCCCAGAGGTTCTGAGTTCCAAGCTCCACTCCCACAGACTGCCACTCTGGGTCCCTGAGCAAGACCCTTAACCCCACTCTGCTCCCTGGGCGCCGCACGATGGGAGCCCACTGCTCCTCAAGGGGATGGGTTAAATTCAGAGAGGGAATTTCTCCAGTGTGGGATTAATAAAGTTTAATTATTTTATTATTATTAGAAAACATTTGATAGATGTCATGCAAACACAACGGTTTCTGAATCTGTAAAGATCATTAGACAGACTAAACATGTCTGATAGTCTGGGGGGAAAAAATGGTTCCTACTGTTCTGTTCTTATATTGGTGATTCTTTTCTGAACAATAAAAAAGATTAAGATAAAGTATTTCCAGAAGTGGTTTAACACTGCCATCTAGTGGTAAAGACTTACAAACTCAACTGGTTAGACAGTATGAGCTGGAAAACTGATGCCAAATAACTGATACCAAATACAGCACAACTTTAGGTTTCTTAGACCTGGTAAAACCAAGTTATTAAATCCAATAATATCCTATGGTTTTTAAGCTGCAGTAATGACAGTACTGGGATACATTCAGGGGTAAAGAGATTTGAGGATAAACCAAGTCAGAACCAGACATAACATTATTTAGTCAGTGGACACAAAATTGTACTAAGGGGATAAATAAAAATGGCTGTTTTAAACACATTAGTGTCTGCCTTAAAAGAAAGACAATCAAAGAAAACATGATTTTTACAGAATGTTAAAAAATCTGCTGACTTCAGGATCAGCTTTTCAGATTCTAAAGTCCAGCTGATGAAAACTCGACGTGACTCTCCCATGTCGTGTGTTGTCATCCAGCAGCTGCCCAAAACGAATAGTGATTTAAAAGTCTGTTAGGATTTTAAAGTCTGTTCTCTGAGCTACAGGGAGCCAGTGAAAGAACTTCAGAATTAAATCCAGTTTATTTCTTTAGCGCCAATTCAGAACACATGTCATCTCAGGTCACTTTCCAGTTCACCAGATCATCCAGTCAGATTGATTCAAAGTTTTCTATCTAAGGAAAACCAGCTGGAAG
>NW_015151531.1:4176-6811 GCF_000732505.1 Cyprinodon variegatus
GAGAGCTTTGCAGAATGAAACTGGGGAAAATATTAAGGAAGATGAGGTTGAAGAGTTTTTGTCGGAGCAAGACGCTTACACTCTCCACAAACCGGCAAGACTTCATTTTCCAAGGAACAGAGTTTTTGTCTCGGGGCCGATGAAACAATTTCAGGCAGATCTTTGTGACATGCAATCTTTAGCCGATCAAAATGACGGATACAATTATTTATTAACGGTAATTGATTTGTTTTCCAAAAAGGCGTTTGTCCGAGCTCTTAAAAAAAAGACTGCCTCAGAAGTAGTAAGGGCGTTTGAATCGGTGTTTAAAGACAGTAAAATTCCTAAGAAGCTTCAAACCGATGCAGGGAAAGAATTCTTTAACAAAGACTTCAAGGCCTTAATGAAAGAATATGGAATTATCCACTTTGCCACAGCCAGCGATCTAAAGGCCTCCGTCATAAAGCGGTTTAATCGTACACTCAAAACAAGAATGTGGCGATATTTCAACGCTAATAACACATGGAGATATCTGGATGTGCTTCAAGATCTTGTAAAAAGCTATAATCACAGCTATCATTCCAGTATAAATGACCCCTATGGAGGTTTCCTTTGAAAATAAAGACCTAGTTCTAAGGAATCTTTACGGTCAGAAGGTGGGGAGAGAAAGAAAGAAGGCAACAAAGAGGAAATTTAAGAAGGGTGACCCGGTTAGAATTTCAAAGTTAAGAGGCTGTTTGATAAGAAATATGAACAAAGCTTTACGGATGAAATCTTCACGATATCCGAATGCGTCGGTCGTTCTCCTCCTGTGTATAAATTAACGGACTATGATGGAGAGCGGATTAAGGGGTCTTTTTATGAAGAAGAAATACAGAGAGTCAAAATACCCAAAGACAAGGTATACCATGTGGAGAAGATATTAAAATGTCATACGCTCAGAGGTCAAAAACAAGTGTTTGTAAAATGGAAGAACTGGCTGGAGAAATTTAACAGTTGGGTCAGAGTGGCAGACCTGAGTGATGTATAAAAAACCCCTGCATTGAACCCACCACCGACACTTTACCATGGATCCGGTGAGCGATGAAGACGGATTCTATATTACATTACCGTCTAACAGCAGCGTGGACGTATTTAAAAATAATACCGGATCTAGTTTCCGCGTAAATTTGGGGCGGCATATCAATTTAGAAGGTAGATGGCAGGTTGCCTTGGTAGAGATTTCATATCCCCACATGTGGTTAAACGTCCCTGCAGAATCTGCCTATTTTGAATGGCGGGAAGCTGGACGGGAGCAGTTCTTCCGGCAGAATATAACGCACGGATATTACGATAACATGACGTGATTCAAAGCGGAGATTGAAAACCATCTTAGAAAAATAGAAAGTGATATACACTCACCGGCCACTTAATTAGGTACCCCATGCTAGTAACGGGTTGGACCCCCTTTTGCCTTCAGAACTGCCTCAATTCTNCAAGTTTGTGTATTCACTCTGCCTTGCTAACTGTCCCTATTGTAATGCAAATAACCTGTGATATGACCAGCCCTTCTACATGAGGCTGGATAAAGACTGAAACAAACTGGCATCAAGACCATGTTCCAAGCACTTTTCAGTACCTGGCCCTGCAACATCATACCTTTTTGCAGGAATATATTTATAAGTCATATCTAAATATTTTATTTAGGCAAACCTATTGAACAACCAGATATCATAGATATCATAGGTCCTAGTTCCTGAGCTGAGAACAAGTCATAACCATGCTTTTCCAACAAGGCAAGGCAGAGCCTATTTCTATTGTCCATTCACCAACAGACTCATTTATATTGCAAAGCTCACTATATGAAAGAAAGAATAATTGTATTTTGTCTTGTCTTGCCTTTTTATGTCATTCAAAATTTAATTTTAGAGAATGACAAACAGTATGCCTTTAGTATCGGAGTAACATTTATGTCACAAAAGGAACAGGCCTAGTCTCTTCATCTCACAATGCTGTCTCATGTGTTCTTCCTTTATTGCCTTTTCTTGCATACAAATGTTACGAAGTTCATTTGCAAGTAGCGGAATTACTCTCTTTGGTCCCTGTGCATGGCTTGTACAACACGTGCTCGTCTGTTGCAGCCAAGCTTGTACGCCAAGCCAAGCCAAGCTTGAAATCTCAATAACTCTGAGTCGATCTGCTGGGCCTATTTATTCTGGGAGCTAGACTTCCCACCCACAACCTTTACATTTCCCCCTGCCGCCAGATTGGAATTTGAGCTGGAAACCGGTTTCCAGTGCAAAACCGGCTTTCGGCTGGGAATCATGAGCGGATGATGTTTGCTTGTTTTCCCCTCTAGTAAATAGGGCAGATGGTCATTGTTGTATAAATATTCTTGTCAGCTGATGGAGATATTTTGATTGTACAGATCAGTTGGGGGGACTGGAGCCAAATACCACCCCAAACAGCTCAATTTTGAAAAACAACAGACAGAAGGTATAGCCTCAGAAAGTTTTTTTTTTATTTCAGATAAAGAAAAGCAGTCTACATATGGATAAAGCACTAAATATAATGTGGAAAAATGTAAAATGCAATTGTCCTATCTAGCAGTTTCCACATTCCCATGGTGAGACTTTCCTACATTTGCCACAGGTAAATTTGCCGCAGTGGACACAAC
>NW_015151531.1:9545-10636 GCF_000732505.1 Cyprinodon variegatus
AAAGGAAACTTAAAGCCGGCATCTACAAAAAAAAATAGTTCAGTTCGGAGCAGGCCTTGATGGGTCGCACATGCGCTTTTTTTTCCCCTTACCCGACGAACATCCCCAGGAGGTGGATGCCATTCAGAAACCCCAGACAGCGTGGGTAAAACTCCTCTTAGCAGCAACCAGTCCGGCTCTGCGGAATCTTCTTGCCCTGTGTCTGGAAATCAACACCCAGTCTCCGCTCCTTGTGTTAGCTAGCCGCTAGAAACTTAGCTGGATCCTGCTAACTCCGGCCACAGTTCTAGCAACCAGAACCGCTTCACTGGTTGAATTGGTCACTCACCCAGTCCACCATCATCCATCTGATGTCCAAAAGAGTTCCGTCCGCACACCTTCTTTTCACACAGATGAACGCAATCATCCACCTGGGTTGTGTCGTTACGCTGCGGGCATCCCGTCGCCTGCGGCCGCCATCTTGCTCCTCTCTCTCTCTCTCCTCTTCCCCCCGGCTCCCGCTCCCTCCTTCGGTTCCTCGTACTTCTCTTTTTTTCTTTCTCTTACTCGGTTTGGCTCTTCATCTTAACATCACATTCTACTTAAACTATCATTTATAGCAGTTAAACATTTCTGCAACTTTTATCACAGTTTTGAGTAAATCATACATCAATTACACTTTACATATTTCAAAATAATAAACAAATGAAACTTACATATTTCAAAATAATAAACAAATGAAACTTTTAACATTACATGCATTAAACGTCTTAAAGTTCCCTCTAGTCCCAAATGAACCCAATCATCCTTTTATCATTAATGCTTTTTAACATAACACTTTTAACCTCTTTATACCCTTTGACTTATTTATGCTTTTTAAACTATTTATACTCACAGCCACAAACTATTATAACTGTAAGCTGAAACTCCAAGGGGTTACATAAATTTATTTCTTCTCTTTACCGACGGTGTCTCTTCCTCCTCCTTTGTTTTTTCTGTTTCGATCTTGAGACGACGGTATTGTTCACGCGCGTGTGGGTTATTCACAGACGATACCGGTGTGTTTAATCGATCCAAAGTACTGAGGAAATATTTCCATCCCGTTGGTTGTA
>NW_015151531.1:11475-12928 GCF_000732505.1 Cyprinodon variegatus
AGCGCAGTTTGGCAAACAAAATCTACCACAAACGGGTCCTGGTCTCTCCGAGCGAGCAGGCGAAGGAGCTACAAGCCTTTTTCCCCCAACCTGTTTGTTTTAGAAGTTTTCAACGCAGAAGGTGGGATCTTTAGGACCATGCTGGCGTTACCCTTTAATGTATGGCGCCAAAAAATGATCGAAATTGGGGATCGAATTTCCAACCTGTGCCGGAGTTCGCGCTGCTGGCTTGACATTCTGACTGTGAAAAAAAACCCTCTTTTAGACACGCCCTCCACCCTATATATTTAGCGTGAGGAAGCATACCATCACACATCTCTTCAAGAAGGGGCGAACCTACACCGGATAGAATGGGGTCGTACCGGGATTTATACTCTCCTGTTTCCCCCACAGCAACTCCATATCTTCCACCTTCACCACCCTACCCTCCATCACCGGTGCTTTTTCCAGATGAAGCTAATCATCCACCATCACCAGCACCTTTTCCAAGCGGGACTAATGAAGTAAATATCCTGTAGGAGGAAAAGAAATTGCTTCCCGCTCTTTCCGAGTCTGATGAAGACAGGGCAGCGGGAGCCTCACCTGATTCGTCCGAAGATGAACAAACCAGCTTAATCGTGCATCCCGCGCAAACTCCACCAATTATAAACGGGGAGGTGGATGAGGATTGGATGATGACGTCTTGGTAAGCCACAATCTCATCTGGAGCGGCAGAATATTTCAACGTGACGGCGTTGGTTCTGCCTCCAAACTTTGCCACTTGTCTTTTTGCCGGATTTGTCTCAATTTTTGAATATTCTAGTTGAATACCTTCATTCTTCAGGAAATCTGCCATGTAACGCTGTTTCCCCTCTTCATCGCTCACGTTGGTGGGAAAACCCGATGATTCCTGTTTGCACTTTAGAAAAGTATTTATATATTGGTCAAAAATGTTGTTACTTTGTTTTTCAAAATGCCATACAGCGAGGATCTTTTGAACCCGATATCCGTGCTGTAAGGCCTTATTAAGCTCAACAGAAACCCAGGTTCCCTTTAGGGATCTTTCTTCTTCGTTGTGATTGCAAGGTTCTTTCTGGTTATTGAGTTGAGCACAGGTGCAGCACAGAGTGAAAACCAATTTACCTTTTTCGATCCTAAAGGGAAGAATTGGAAAGAGCAGACCTCGTGGTGGGGAAACGATAGCTTTGACGAACCCGAAATATTTTGTGGGATCATCAAAGTTGTCGTAAATGATCTTTGGATGCCCTACAGGGAAGTAGTGTGTTTTCATAACGGAGGGATATAACGAGATGACGTCTTGGTAAGCCACAATCTCATCTGGAGCAGCAGAATATTTCAACGTGACGGCGTTCGTTCTGCCTCCAAACAGAGCATCTCTGGGGAACAGAGGTTCAGGCAGGGAACTGTTTTGAATAAATTCTTTAACAGCGGCACAGTTTTTCTCTTCCCAATC
>NW_015151531.1:15579-16994 GCF_000732505.1 Cyprinodon variegatus
GACGTTTTAATATCTTCTCTACATGGAAAACCTTGTCTATGGGTATTTTGACTCTCTGTATTTCTTCTTCGTAAAAAGACCCCTCGATCCGCTGTCCATCATAGTCCATTAATTTATACACAGGAGGAGAACGACCGACGCATTCGGATATGGTGAAGATTTCATCCGTAAAGCTTTGTTCGTATTTCTTATCAAACACCCCTCTTAACTTTGAAATTCTAACCGGGTCACCCTTCTTAAATTTCCTTTTTTTGCCTTCTTTCTTTCTCTCTCCACCTTCTGACCGTAAAGATTCCTTAGAACTTGGTGTTTATTTTCAAAGGAAACCTCCATAGGGGTCATTTTTATACTGGATTGATAGCTGTGATTATAGCTTTTTACAAGATCTTGAAGCACATCCAGATATCTCCGTGTGTTATTAGCAGTGAAATATCGCCACATTCTTGTTTTGAGTTTACGATTAAACCGCTCTATGACGGAGGCCTTCAGATCACTGGCTGTAGCAAAGTGGATAATTCCATATTTCTTCATTAGGGCCATGAAGTCTTTGTTAAAGAATTCTTTCCCTGCTTTATTTTTTTTAAATCTTTTTTCTTTCTTTTTTTTTCAATCACTTCCAAGTGATACAGAAGATAAACAAGCAACTAAATAGCACATCATTCATCAAGTGCGACCAAAGGTGTTTGAAATAGTACAGAGTTGTATGATTTTGTAAATTTCTCTGTTGTTCCGATACACTTTTTCAACAGCAGCACACAGTCTGAACGAAGATCTGAGTTCGTACAAAAGAGTCTCCACAATTATCTTCACCCTGAAATCCTCCGCTTCTTGTCCGCGTTCTTTCATCAAATGTTGAATGGCTGGAATGAGCTGCGGTGTTTTGATTCGACGTTGAAGCGTGATAAAGTTAGTCTGATAGAATTCTTCTTTCAATGCTGCGAGACAATGATGCTGGAGTTGGCTCGGGTGGTCTTTTGACATCCGTAACAAGTCTCTCGATTATATTCCAAAGCGACGTGGTTAAGCAAATGAAGCATGGCTGTTTTTACTAAAGCAATGTGTGAGGAAAAGATCCAATCCTCATCCACCTCCCCGTTTATAATTGGTGGAGTCTGCGCGGGATGCACGATTAAGCTGGTTTGTTCATCTTCGGACGAATCAGGTGAGGCTCCCTGTCTTCATCAGACTCGGAAAGAGCGGGAAGCAATTTCTTTTCTTCCTTCAGGATATTTACTTCATTAGTCTCGCTTGGAAAAGGCGCTGGTGATGGTGGATGATTAGCTTCATCTGGAAAAAGCACCGGTGATGGAGGGTAGGGTGGTGAAGGAGATAGGTGAAGGAAGATATGGAGTTGCTGTGGGGGAAACAGGAGAGTATAAATCCCAGTACGACCCCATTCTATCCGGTGTAGGTTT
>NW_015151531.1:19526-20515 GCF_000732505.1 Cyprinodon variegatus
CTTACCGGACAGAACCTGCTTCGTCTGAAAATCACTTAGAAGCCCTGTGGAAAAAACGAGAAACATACTATTTTGAAAAACTTTCTACAAAGTCTGCAATCCCATGGGCTTCCAGATTATTCGCAGATACATAATGTACTGTGCCTTTACTATTTATTCCAATATGTGGGACACACACCCTATGCTCTTCCAAGACAACTAGAGCACAGAGAAGAGGTTCAAGCACTTTTCCATACCCGTATTCATTGATGTAGTTACTTTTACACAGTACAGCCAAGTAGAATGATGACAAAGAGGAGTGCTGGCCTGGTGTTCAGTTGCTCAAAATCCATTACAAAGCCCAAAGTTTGTGTTTCTTTCTGGAAGTACCCAAGGGGTTACACACTTCAGACTCCTCAATATAATGGGTCAAACCTAATATCATATCCCCTGAAGAGCGGAATTTCATTTTGTTTAAAAAACTGTCCATCCTGAAAAGACTTGTATTCTTTTGGTCCAGTGTTGTTTTGGTGAGAACTGCAGCTTTTCACTACTTCAATGACTGCAACAACTGCAGTAATGATACATAATGGTAGGTATGGTTGTTCTCCTTATCCAAAAGATATTCAATTGGTTCAACTACTTGGAACTTGTCTTTGAAGTTCTGTAAAAGTTTGACAAAAAAGACAAAATAATTCAAAAAAAAAAAAAAAACCCACTGGACTTGGTATCTAAGAGTCGAAGACGTTTCTCCACCTCTCCAGGAAGCTTTCTCAATTCAAATGTCTGGATCCGCAGTGAGTTTGAGTCTATATATAGACAAGGCATTGTATTGCTTGGAAACATGCAAATGGAAACCGATGAATGGGTCGTTTTGTTCCATTGTTAGCCGTTAAAAGGGGGGATTGTCGTTAAAGGGGGGATTGTCTCCTGTAATACCTGAAACCTGTTTATGATTGTTAAGGGTTGGTCGTTAAGGAGGTATTGTTCACCGGCTGGAGCGGGGAGGT
>NW_015151531.1:22039-23153 GCF_000732505.1 Cyprinodon variegatus
GTTCCCCCTGCAGGTGGTGGGCCCACTGGGGGATGGCCTTGCGTCGCTCCTTCGGGCTGGGCCCGGCCGGGTCCCGCGAGGAAGAGCCCGACCACCAGGCGCTCGCCGACGAACCCCAACCCCAGGCCTGGCTCCAGGGTGGGGTCCCGGCTCCGCCGTACCGGGCGACGTCACATGCCTCGCTGTAGTCTTCGTCATAAGGGTTTTTGAACCGCTCTTCGTCTGACTGGTCACCCAGAGCCTGTTTGCCTTGGGAGACCCTACCAGGGGCATTTAGCCCCCAACAACATAGCCTCTGGGATCACTCAGGCGCTGAAACCCAAGGAGCCTAACAAAACCTATACAACAGAAAACATTTTTTCTTAACACATAGGTTTGCAAATGCAAACTCTACCGAAATTATTTGTAGCCTATGTGGTCGTCCTCACATTATCTGTCATTGACTTGGGCTACAGTGTAAAACTTTATCTAGTTTAACTAGTTTATCAGTTTAACTAGTTTATCAGGTGACCAGTCGGCAAAATGCTTGTTTGGTGCTGCTGAATGAGATATTTTAATGCACAACAAAATGATTTTGCTTGATCTGTATATTACCTGGCTACTGGGGCACGGGAGAAGCAGCCTGTCAGCGACCGTTTCTGCTATCTGAAGACGCTTACTGAACTGCTATGATGCTGCGCATCTGGCATGCCCTGTAGGCGACCGCGCAAGTTCACGTGACAAAGGAAGAGAGAGAGGCTGGTTGGCTGTGCATAAGGAGATGGCTCATTTCGGGGCATTCTTTCAGTCATTTTTAATGGCTCAGGTTTTCAAAAGATCATTTCAAAACCGACCTCAGTAAAATCTTTATAATATTATTAATAATATTAATAATAATAATAATAATAATAATAATAATAATAATAATAATAATAGTAATAATAAAACGAGTTTCAAAAGGGCATTTTCGTTGATAAAGGGCAAACTTCCTACTGCTTTAGCACCACCTAGAGTCTATGTATGCACGCCCCTGACGACACTGGTAGCTGGTGTTGCCAGATTGGGTGTTTTTCCCGCTACATATTAAGGCCTGTTTACGGTGTGATTTAGCCGAGGTTTCGCCTGGAGGGCTCTA
>NW_015151531.1:23608-110084 GCF_000732505.1 Cyprinodon variegatus
AATTCCTAATGAACCTGCGGTAGAAGTTTGCAAAGCCTAGGAACCTTTGTAGTTGCTTCCTATCCTTGGGTACTGGCCATTCTGTAACTGCACGCACCTTTGAGGGTTCCATAGAGATTTGGTCAGGGGAGACTACAAAGCCCAGAAAAGAAATAGTGTCTACATGAAACTCGCACTTCTCTGCCTTAACGAATAACTGGTTCTGCAATAAGCGGAGCAGGACGGCTCTAACGTGCTGCCTATGGGTGTCCAAGTCCCGAGAGTAGATGATAATGTCATCGATGTAGACAAAAACAAAGTGACCTACCATGTCTCCGAGTACCTCATTGACCAGGTTCTGGAAAACTGCTGGTGCATTGGTGTGCCCAAAAGGCATCACCAGGTACTCATAGTGACCGGTGGGGGTGTTGAATGCGGTCTTCCACTCATCACCCTCCCGGATTCTAACCAAATGGTAAGCGTTGCGGAGATCGAGCTTAGTAAAAATCTTAGCTCCCTGAATTTGATCAAATGCAGAGTTAATAAGTGGAATGGGGTGGTGATTCTTAACCGTTATGTCATTTAGCCCCCTATAGTCAATGCAAGGCTGAAGGGATCCGTCCTTCTTTCCCACAAAAAAGAACCCCGCGCCAGCAGGGGAATGATTCCTGCTCTGAGAGCCTCGGAGATGTACTTCTCCATGGCCTTAGATTCAGGGGCAGACAAGGAGTATAACTTGCCCCTGGGAGGGGTGGTCCCAGGCAGTAAATCGATCCCACAATCGAAAGGTCTGTGGGGAGGTAGGGCTGTGGCCCTTCCCTTATTAAACACCTCACGGAGGTCATGATAATCCTCCGGTATATTGGAAAGGTCTGGATAAAACTCAGAATCCTCTAAGGAAACTGGCGTCCAGGACTTAGCTGAACGCAAACAGGAGCTTGAACAGAAAGAGGACCAACCTAACACCTCCACTCTCTGCCAATCAATATGAGGGTTATGCTTGGCTAACGAGGTTGAACCTAAGATAACAGGAACCTGAGGTGACTCGATAATAAGAAAAGACAATGTTACATGATTACCGCCCACTACCAGTTCCACAGGCTCTGCTAGGAGAGAGGACTGACTAAGCTGATGCCCATCTAAGGCTACTACCTTGTGGGAGTCCCGAGCAGCAAGCAGCTTTATGCCGAGTCGTCTGGCCAGGGCCCCATCCATGAAATCGGTATCAGCTCCTGAGTCCAAAAAGGCAGACCAACTATGGCTGCGAGAGCCAACAGACAGAGTCACAGGGAGTATAAAGCCTGGAGAGGCAGATAGTCTGGCTCGGCTCAGCAGGATCCTCCCCACTCCTACTGAGCCTGTCTTTTTACTGGGCAGTGACTCGACCAATGGCCCTCTCCGCCACAGTAAAGACAGAGCCGAAGCCTGAGGCGACGATCCCTCTCCTCCCTGCATGGGTTCCGGTCCAGAGGAACAAGGAGACTCTGAAGTCGATCTGTGAACCTCCCTGATGGAAGAGGAGGTGAAGTGATGAACCGGTGGGCCCCAGCGAGCGAGGATAATCACGGGTGGAGAGATCGTCCTTAATCCTCTCGCCAAGCCTAGTGATGAAAACGTCAATCAAAGCTTCCTCATTCCATGGGCTCTCAGCTGCCAGCAAGTGGAAATCAATTATATATTCGGACACAGACCGACTCCCCTGCTTAAGAGCCAGGAGGCCCCTAGAGGCCTCATGGCTGGGAAGAACGGGGCTGAAAACTCTGACTAATTCCTCAGAAAAATCCTGATAAGAGTCACACAGGTAGGAATTATTCTGCCACTCCGACGTCCCCCATAACTTCGCCCTACCAGCCAATAGTGAAATACGTAAGCCACCTTGGCCCGGTCAGACGGGAACGAGGAGGGCTGTAGCTCGAAGTGAATTTCACACTGGGTTAAAAAGGCTCTGCACTGCTCAGGTTCTTCCCTAAAAATCTCTGGGGTAGACAGACGAGGTTCATGAAAAGCTGAGACAGTGGGCGGGGCCGTGGACACGGGCGCGGCTGCTTGGGAAGGATCAGAGGCAGCTGAAGTCTGGCTGTGCAGGTGAGCGAGAATCTCAGTAACCCCGGGTTCTAACTGAGTAATTTTCTGGTCAACGCCCTCGCGCCAGGATCTGTCTGTCGATGGATCCATTATAGGCCAGATTATTCTGTCAGGAGGCTCTAAAAAACAAATTCCACAAAAACAAGTTTACAAAATCATTCAGTGTGACTCCACACAAAGTTCTAAGAAAAACTGGAAATATAGTTGTTGAATCTCACAGGCGAATATTATATTGCAGAAATACAACTTATATTAAAAACATTAGACTAAATAAGGTCAGTGTGAACAGGAAAAGACACTCAAAAAAGAGGAAAGTGAGCTGAACAAGAAATCAGATCCACAATTTAACACCACAAGAGGGAGTTCTATTTCATCCCTACTGACCGCCAGAGGCGGTGCTTAAAGCACTGAATGATCACTCTTGCGCTTGCGCAGGTGGAGAATTAGTATCAACAAAGTCACCTGTGACCTACCGGTGATTAGCGGAAGCCTATATAGGCACGTGACACCGGTAGTTCAGTCCCTTCTCATGTTCTCGCACGCAGGTTTGTTGTGAGCGGTTTCTTTCTACAGACGAGTGAGTTTTTCTGTATAACCGCTTCCTCCGTCGGCTTGCTGCTAGTAGCCCTGTGATCATTTGTGATCGGAGCTGGGGGCGTGCTCGCCCTCCAGGGGCTGCGCGAGTGACGGTTTACGGATCTCATCTGGTGTCCGGTGAGTCTGTTTTTCTTTCATTTTTCCGAACCCTGCGGGTGGCGTCTCGCCCCGCTGTGTTTAATTTGGCGGCTGGTGGTTTTTACAGCTGATACTGCTCATTTATTTACCTCACCAGTGGCGTTTTCTGCCCGTGCTGAGTTCCTTGGTTTATCTGAATTAAACAAATGTTTTCTGTTATTACTTACCTCACCAGTGGCGTTTTCTGCCCGTGCTCAGTTATTTTGTTTATCTTAACTGAAACGTATGGTTTTGTTTATATTACCTCGCCAGTGGCGTTTTCTGCCCGTGCTGAGTTTTTTGGTTTGACTTGACTACAATATATGGTTTTGTTTATGTTACCTTGCCAGTGGCGTTCTCTGCCCGTGCTGAGTTCCTTGGTTTTGCATAACTGAAACTGCAGTTGCTGTTTGCATTTACCTCACTAGGGGCAATTTCTGCCCTGTCGAGCTAGCACCAGGATATGGAACATCTATCTTGTTCCACCTGCTTGGCTCCTCTGCAACCTGAGGATGGTCATGACCTGTGACCCACTTGTCTGGGTGTTGACCACCTAAAGGAGGCGCTTACCAATGCCGCTTGGTCCAATTGCAGCGTTCTTACCCATGCGGCGCGGCTGGCCCGGCTTTCCTCAGTTGAACAGACCATCCCCTGGATGGGCTCTCATCATGAGGAACAGTTGCCCCCTGACCAGGGGGTACGCCCCAAATGCAGCAATGCGGCAAATAAGTCCCGCCATTCGGACAGTGGGCTGTCTTCAAGGGTGGATCAGCTGTCCTCAGAGCTAGCCCAGATGAAGGCTCTGCTCCAGTCCTTATAACCTCCCCCTGATCAGGGGTTGGTTTTGTCTCCGGCTTTGGCGGCTTTCCATGTCCCCATGGCACAGGTTCACTGGCGGTTTCTCCGCTTTGCGTTCCAGGGGCACCACTATCAATTCAGGGTACTCCCCTTTGGGCTCTCCCTGTCACCCCGGGTGTTCACCAGGGTTGTGGCAGCAGCTCTATCCCCCTTGCAGGCGCGGGGGATTCGGATCCTGCCTTATCTGGACAATTGGCTGATTTGTGCAGCAACCCACAGTCAGGCAATCCGGGACACACTTAGTTGGTGCCCTCCCATGTGCACCGGCTGGGTTTGAGGGTGAACTTGGAGAAGAGCAGCCTCACCCCCTCCCGGGGGTGACAGTGTTCCTGGGTGTCCTCCTGAACTCTGCCACCATGACCGCCCGCCCTTCCCCCCAGTGGGTGGCCGGTATTCTGAACATGTTGCCTGCCTTCCGGCATGGCGCAGCGCCACGGTTCCTGGAATATCTGAGCCTTCTGGGCACACTGACCGCAGCTTCCAGTGTGGTTCCACTGGGGCTTCTTTCCCTGCGCCTTCTGCAGATGTGGCTGAACGGCTTCGCTCTGGACCCCACCCACCGAGCGCACAGGCACGGACGGATTCGCATCGCGTCACACTGCCTTCGATCTCTGTCCACGTGGAGAAACGAGTCCTACATTGTGGGAGGAGTTCCGCTCAGCCCCCTCCCATGCCGGAGGGAGGCCGTTTATACGGATGCTTCCACCCTGGGTTGGGGTGCAACCTGGCAGGCCCACACCGCGCAAGGGGTGTGGTCCACACAGAAGCAGAGGGAACCCATCAATGCCCTGGAGCTACTGGCTGTAGCCCATGCGCTCCGGACCTTTCTTCCAGGATTACAGGGGAAGCACGTGTTGGTTTGGTCAGACTGACGTGGGCCACACAATGACTTGGGCATGGGCGCCATCCACCCGGGCTGCTTACACTGCAAGATAGGTGGCTTTTTCTACCTGGTGTGACGCTCTTCATTCCCCACCCTTTGAGCCAATTGCGGCAGTATACCTGGAACGGCTCTCCATGAAGACTGCCTTCCTGCTCGCCATGGCTTCTGGTAGACGAGTGGGGGAGCTGCATGCTCTGTCCGTATCCGAGCCTTCTTGTCAGTGGAACCCAGATGGCTACCCTGTGGACCAATTCTTCCTTTGTTCTGCAGGCCCCCGCGGTGGCAGGAACAGTCTTGCCGCTTCAGCTGTCCCGCTTCGAGCCCGGGACCCCTTCTGAAGCTCTGTGCCCAGTCAGAGCGATGGAGGCCTATGTTCGCACCACAGCGACCATTCGGCTGACTGACAGCCTCTTTGTATGCCATTCTGGCATACAAATGCAGTGTAGACAGAAATAAAAATTTTGTGGGTCAGAAAATAGGCTGTAATCACTTTTTAGAGAGAGAGAGAGATAGTCATATTTATCTATTACTATATCAATGATATGTTATCTATTAACTTAATTATGTTTATAATGTCATCTTATCTATAAGACTTTGAGGAGAGTGAACCCAAGGAAGGCCCCAGGGCCTGATAACGTACCTGGGCAGGTGTATAAGAAGTGTGCAGATCAGCTGGCTAGTGTCCTCACAGACATTTTTAACACCTCACTGGATCGATCCATAGTGCCAACATTCTTCAAGTCTGCCACCATTAATCCAGTCCCAAAGAAGCCTCAGGTCACCTCACTCAATGATAACCGGCCTGTCGAACTGACTCCAATCTTGATGAAGAGCTTCGAAAAGCTGGTTAAGGCTGCTGTCCACCAGAGCCTGGCACAGCTGAAGGAGAACACCCACGTGCGGATTCTGTTCCTGGACTTCAGTTCAGCTTTTAACACCATCATCCCACAGCATCTGATGGGCAAACTGGAACAGCTGGGATTCAATACACACCTCTGCTATTGGCTGCTAGACTTGCTCACCAACAGACCTCAGTCAGTCTGGGTCGGACAGAACACCTCTGATGTCATCAGTCTAAGCACATTAATTATTAATTATTAAACTTATAGGGAAGTGCAACAGTTGTTCAATTCCTGCCTCTTTCTGGTGCATGTTAGTGTACCTTGATAAAGAGTTGCCTTCTGACACGTGTTTAAATGTGCGATTCAGTATTTGTGTAGGGCTCCTCAAATGTTTATGACAAAAAAGTGTGCTTCTTCGATAATGTAGCTATTTTCTCAGGCTTTTGATTGTGCCTTTACACATTTTTATAGTAGCAAAGCCTTAGAAACAGCACAACCCCACCCTTCTGCTGAAGATATGCTTTGTTTTCTGTTAACCTGCTCAGTGAGATAAACTCAAACGAGTCATCGGTGTATTTCAGCGTTTCTAATCAATGTGCTGTGAAATTTTCACAGGATCTTCACTGTTTTTTTTGTTTGTTTTTTTTTCCTATTTTAAATGTTTTGCCTGAACTATTTTAACCACAGCAGCAGGGCGGTTCCTTCAGCAGCTTCTACCTGTTTTAACCTGCAATTCAGCATGTCCCCTTGTTTCTTACAAGGGGACATGCTGTTCCTGTAAACTTGTGATTTACTAATGGAAACTATTCTACAGAGCAGATTCTAAGTTAATGATAAATATTAATATCAAACCAAAACCACAGAATAAAACTGTTAAAATATGCAGACACTTCCTCAGTGTTTTAAACATAAGCCTTGTCCTTTAAACTATTTTATTTACCCAATAGCATTAGATCAACTGAATGTATATATGTTTGCATAATGAAAACGGACGCCGCCTGGCGGACGACCTGAAGATGAGGCTGCTGAACACTCAAAGTCATTGATGAGGGAGGGATCCAAAATGAAGGAGCTCGGAACCCAGGACCACTCCTCAGGACCATATCTCTCCCAGTCCACCAAGTACTGCCTACCCCGCCCACGAGGCCGCACATCTACAATGCGTCTAACTGTGTAGGCTGGGTGACCATCGATGATATTGGCAGGGGGTGGGAGCTCGGGAAGAGGACACAGGGGACTTGAGAGGTAGGGCTTGATCAGGGAAACATGAAACACAGGATGCACTCTGAGGTGGTAGGGCAACTTGAGGCGAACAGTAGATGGACTAAGAACTGACTCAATGATGAATAGACCAAGGAATCTGGGGGACAATTTGCGGGTGTATGATTTAAATGGGAAGTGTTTTGAAGACAACCAAACCTTTTGACCAGGTGTGTAGATAGGAGCCGGGACTCTTTTGCGATCAGCAAGACGCTTATTTTGGGCAGATGTCCTGTGAAGAGCAGCCTTAGTCTGATTCCAGATTCTTTGGCAGTTCCGCATATGGTGTTTGACAGAAGGGATGATCTTATCTGGGAAAGCGTTGGGTAGAAGGGAAGGCTGGAAACCTTGAGATGCCTGAAAGGGAGACAGACCTGAGGCTGATGATATATGAGTGTTATGGGCACCCAGGGTAGGTGTGCACTCCATGAGGTGGGGTTGGAAGCACAAACACACCGAAGCATATTTTCCAGCTCTTGATTAAGGCGTTCACACTGTCCATTAGATTGGGGGTGAAAACCAGAAGACAGGCAAGGACGTGCACCAAGAGCTGAACAGAAGTTTCTCCAGACCTGGGAGATGAATTGGGGTCCCCTGTCAGAGACAATTTCTGTTGGGATTCCATGAAGGCGGAAGACGTGATAGAAGAGAAGCCTAGCTGTCTCTAATGCTGAGGGGAGTTTGGAGAGTGCAACTAGATGGCAAGCTTTAGAAAAACGGTCAATGATGCTGAGAATAACCTTTTTATTTTTGGATGTGGGGAGACCAGTAACAAAGTCGAGGGAGATGTGGGATCAGGGCCGACTGGGGATGGACAACGGTTGCAGGAGACCAGAGGGAGGACGATGGGACGTCTTGTTTCTAGCACAGGTTAAACAAGCAGAGACATATTCAATAACATCCTTATTCAGGGATGGCCACCAGATATATCGACGAAGAAGACCAATAGTGCGACTTACTCCAGGATGGCAGGAGAATTGTGATGAGTGTGCCCAATGGATGGTGCGAGCACGAATGGAGGTGGGAACATACCGACGGTTTGGTGGGCCTCCGCCTGGGTCTGGTTCAGAGATCTGTGCCTCCTGGATAGCCCCTTCCAGATCCCAGGTGAGGGAACCAATGGTACATGTGGGGGGAAGAATGGGCTCAGAATACTCTGGGGGGTCATCAGGAGATTGAAGTCTGGAGAGAGCATCTGGCTTGGTGTTTCTTGAACCTGGACGATAGGTGATATTAAGATTGAAACAGGAGAAGAAAAGGGACCAACGATACTGTCTTGGGTTAAGGCGCTTGGCAGACTGAAGATATGCCAGGTTCTTATGGTCTGTCAAAATGATTACTGGAAGTTCAGTACCTTCTAGCCAGTGCCTCCACTCCTCAAGAGCTAGCTTAATGGCCAAGAGTTCTCTGTCTCCGATGTCGTAGTTCACCTCGGCAGGAGTAAACCTTTTAGAAAAGAAGCCACAGGGGTGAAGCTTGTTATCCTTGGGGAACCGCTGTGAAAGGACCGCCCCAATGCCAGTATTTGACGCATCAACTTCAACAGTGAACTGAGCAGAAGGATCAGGGTGAATGAGAATGGGTGCTTCCACAAACCTCTGCTTGAGTTCTTTGAAAGCGGAGGCAGCTTCAGGAGTCCATAGGAAGTGTCTCTTGGTAGAGGTCAGAGCAGTGAGGGGCGCAGCGACCATACTGAAGTTCCGTATAAAACGTCGGTAGAAGTTAGCGAACCCCAGGAAACGTTGAAGTTGCTTCCTGGTGTTTGGGACTGGCCACTCCTCAACAGCCTTGGTCTTAGCTGGGTCCGTCTTCACCTTCTCACCCTCAAAAACATAACCCAAGAAAGGGATAGATGAGACATGGAACACACACTTTTCAGCCTTGACAAACAGACGGTTCTCCAAAAGTCTTTGGAGAACCAATCTGACATGTAGCCGATGTTCGTCCAAGCTACTGGAGAAGATTAAAATGTCATCAATGTAAACAAAAACAAAAATATTCAGAAAATCACGAAGGATATCGTTCACCAGGTTCTGAAAAGTGGCAGGGGCATTGCAGAGTCCAAAAGGCATGACCAGGTATTCGAAATGGCCAATATGGGTTTTAAATGCGGTCTTCCATTCATCCCCCTCTCTGATACGAACCAGATGATAAGCGTTGCGCAGATCGAGCTTTGAGAAGATGGAGGCTTGGTGAACTGGTTCAAAAGCTGAGGACAAGAGGGGGAGAGAGTATTTATTCTTGATTGTGATCTGATTGAGCCCTCTGTAGTCTTTACAGGGGCGGAGAGTGCCGTCCTTCTTGGAGACAAAGAAAAAACCAGCACCAAGGGAGATGAGGAGGGGCGAATGATACCTGCATTAAGGGAGTCATAGATGTATTTTTACATTGCCTGTCTCTCCGGTCTGGAGAGATTAAACAAATGCCCAGAGGGGAGTGGAGCCCCTGGGAGGAGATGAATGCAACAGTCATATGGACGATGGGGAGGCAGAGACTGTGCTAGATCTTTACTGAACACCAGCTGTAGATCATGGTAATCCTGTGGAACATTGGTAGGGTCTGGTTTATGGGTGGCTAAACCAACAACAGAGGCTGGAGTGGTTTTTGCAGATTGGAGACATTGGTTAAGACAGTATGAACTCCAAGAATCAATGCGGGCCTTGGACCAGTTTATGTGAGGATTATGCTTACAGAGCCAGGGAAACCCAAGAACCAAGGAAGCTCCCTTAGTAGGAGAAACAAAACACTGAATTAGTTCCTGATGGTTGCCAGAAACGTGGAGGAAGACTGGATCAGTCTGATGAGTAATAAGGGCCATAGGACTGCCATCCAAAGCAGCCACCCTCAAAGGAAGTGGTAGTGTTTTGACTGGTATTTGAAGTTGGTCAACTAGCGAGGGGTGTATAAGGTTCTTTTCTGAACCCGAGTCCACCAATGCTTGGAAGGACTGAGTACAACCCTTGACATAGAGAACAGCAGGGAGGGTTAAGTGGAGATTGCTTGTCTCCTTGGATCTGTGCGCCAGAACTCCCAGATTAACTGGCGGGCATAGTCTTTTGGGCGAACTGGGCAGGAGGAGATGTAATGTTGGGATGATCCACAATAAAGGCAGCAACCTGATGTCAGGTGGCGGTGGCGCTCTTCTGAGCTTAGCCTAGCTCTTCCCAATTGCATGGGCTCAGGCTGATTCAGATTGGGGGAAACAGATGGCTCAGGGCTGGCAGGAGGCTGTCTGCTGGCAGTTAAGGATGGACAAGAATTAGAGGGCCGGTACCTCTCTCTAATTCTATGGTCCAATCTAATGGCGAGATTTATCAATTCATCTAGAGAATCTGGTTCGTCACGGCATGCCAGCTCATCTTTGAGCTTCTCATTTAATGAGTGTAAAAAGGCACCCTTAAGGGCTGGTTCATTCCAACCTGACTCTGTTGCAAGGGTCCGGAAGTCGATAGCAAAGTCTGCCACAGATCTGCTCCCCTGTTTCAGGCTCCAGAGCTTCTTTGAGGCAGACTCTTCACTGACCTTGGGGCAGAAAGTTTGTTTGAACAGGTCAAGAAACTCTTGGTAGGAGTAATCTGTAAGAGTACTCTGATCAATTACAGACTCAGCCCATTTAAGAGCCCTATTTCTTAGTAACCCAACTATGTAGGATATTTTGCTGACATCATCTGGGTATGAACGTGGTGAGCGGTTAAAAACCAAGGTGCATTGAAGCAAAAACCCCTTACATTACTCCAACTCTCCTGAGAAATAATCGGGGGTGGGCGTGATGGCATCACGGTGCACTGGCAGGGGAGAGGAAACCGGCAGAGGATCAGAAGTAGCAGCAGCACTAACCTGGGGTAGCTTGTCATGTAATCCTTGGATCTGTCTAGACAGCTGCTCAAGATGTTGGCACATCATATTAATAGTCTGATCGTGCTTACCCAGGAGGACTCCTTGTTCAGAGAGCGCGGTCCGTAGCTGCGCTGCAGAGTCGGAAAGGCCAGTTGGTTCTGACATGATGCTAGACCAGACTCTTAAGCAAGCGACAACTGCGGACACAGAGGCAGATTTAACAGTTTATTTCCTGGTTAAATGGAGAAGAGCTCAGTCAACTTAGACAAAAACAGGGAGAGAGAGAGTCTGAGTTTTGGATCCTTATCCAGAGGATGGTCCTGTGTTGGATTGAGGGTGGACAGGCAGGCTGATTGTTCCTGAAACTGCTCCAATATAAAGGCCACCCTTGATTGTCATCAAGGAGTAACAGCTGGAACCCATCAAGCCTGCCAACCTGAAATTAAGGAGAAACACAAAGACCTAACAGTACCCCAGACCTAACATTATATATTTGGATGTCTAATGTGTCGGTTTGCACTACAGTGCTGATGTTTGTTTGTTTTCTGTGCTGCGCTGCTACGGTGTCTGAGTGGCTTCAGGATGTTTATGAGAAAATTATTAAATCCAAATCAATTTTAAACTAAATCAAAAACCAGAATGTCTGGATATAAGTTATAATAAACCAATATTATGTGTAGAAACATAATCTCTCTGAATGATGCTGATCCAAACCACACAGCAGGGAAGCCCCATATATCTTCAGATCATGTGATCTCTGCTCTGAGTTTAGAAGCTGATAACAGGTGGGTTCAAGTGTAGCTTTAGCAGAGATGCTCAGAATAAAATGTGTAAAAAACAACCAGAATCAATCTTAAAAAGCAATATGACAAAAAAATAAAAAAATTAGAATGAAGAAGAATAAAGTGGAGCTGCTGAACATCTGCTTCTGTGATGTTTTGTTTCCAACCACTGAGGGGTTTGTGGTGAAGGCTGGTAGAAGTCTGAAACTGCAGAGGCAGAAAGGTCTCTGTTCCTCCTTCTGTTTAATCAGTAGAAGGTCACTTTCTCACACTAGCATGCTTTAAATAAAACATATTAAACTATGAACTTGTTATAATGATGTAGATTTTAAAAATATTCTATATTAATCATCTTCACAGTTTGTTTTACAGTCCCAGCGGATCTGTCAATACAAGCAGACTGAGCTCCAAAGATGACTATGGAAAGTTCCCAGCCAGACAAGTCCAAGTTATCACCTGTTTGTCCTCATCAGCAGAGAAAAACAAACATTTGAACATGTTTCAATCAAAACTGGAAGAAATCCTTCCAGCTTCCAGAAGACCTAGTGTTTGATGGTGAACTTTTTGATTTTGTTTTTTTTTCTGCTGCATGTTCATATTAACTTTTAAAGATTAAGATAGCTGGAAATCACCGGACCTGATCCAATAGATCTTGCATTTCTAGAGCTGTCAGCTGAAGTTCTTTTTGTTCATCCAAATATAGATAATTTTTAACCTTGCCTTTCTCCTTTTAAAACCTGAAGTTGCTTTTGTTTAAAAAGTTTTTTTGTTCTTCTTTTGTTCATTCTGTTTGTTAAAATGTGGTAAAGAGTGAATCAACAGTGCCTATAGATATACCTTGTTGTGGGAAAATTTATATCTTTCTCTCTTATATATTAATATTCATATTTACTCACTATAAAAGTTTTCACTCAGTCTGTTTCTCTCTCAAGGCCACACCATTCCCTGCAGAATGTTGTTTGTAGACCAGACATAGCTTCTTCCCATAACAATCCAGATTCTTTCTCAAGGTTTAATCATAACATGTTACTGTTAAGCAAAGTGTGTGTAATTTGTTATGACTCTGACTGCTTTCGATTGTTGTAACGGGGGGGGAACAACCCCTGCCCAGATCAGAACAGAGCAGAATGCTGTGCCATGATGACTGTTCTCTCTTTGNAAGTGTGTGTAATTTCTTATGACTCTGACTGCTTTTCCATTGTTGTAACTAGGGGGGAACGAACCCTGCCCAGATCAGAACAGAGCAGAATGCTGTGCCATGATGACTGTTCTCTCTTTGCAAAGATTTTAATAAATGTGCCGACTGAGTGAAATCCATCGATCTCCGTTTATTTAACTAGGATGAATAGTCGAATACTTTTTTCTCACCACAAATGCAAACTCCAATGACATTTGATGATTCACTTAAACTATTTACAAAGTAAGTTTTTTTTAAAGGGCATTGCAAGTTATAAAAAAAACTCTCACAATGTCTAAGAAATATCACTGAAGCTCAGATGCAAGCAGTCAAACATTGTGTTGAGCATCTCATAATACTTACAATCAAAATCTGCTTCCCCACACATATTCAACACGCACCCACTCACTATACTGCAAAGAAACTCCCAAAGCAAATTTTGTTGTATCTTTCTTTATAATTAAATTGACTAAAATGTTGTAGCTCACTAGCTATGCTATCTTAACTTTAAACTCCCTGAGTTAACTCTTATGTAACAATAAAATCATAAGTGATGAAAACAGACATATTATTCCCATTGTGTGCAGCAATGCACTTATTGTTATACTTACAGTGCATGCCAGAGGCGGTTACCCATGACTGCACATGCACATACACAATACTAATTAATTTGGGTGTAACTGACAAATTAATGTTTTTATTCATCTTTGTCCCCTTTGCCATCACCACCATGGAATGACCGACATATCCCCCAACAACCACCATTGATTAGTGTTCTGGTCAAAGTGTCTAAATCCCTGCTGTCCAGGGAGTTTTCTATTGTGACAAATTCAGCTTCAATTCAAGCCCTAAGTGTTATAACAGCAGATGCCATTGACTTCAGTCTATCTTAATATCACATTAAGAGGATTATCCAGGCATGCGCGGCATATGCATCTTTCTGCAGGCAGAAAGCATGCACCCAATAACCCACTGACACACAAAACGCCACCCAAAGTGGAGAGCACACATCATGCATCCGAGCTGAGGTGGAAAATGGAGCATAATGACGTGAAACTGACAATAGACGCTGTGTAAATACTTCATTCAGTCCTATTCCACACTAACATGCATATGCTGAGGCTGGACTCAGAGGAGCATTTAACGTGTGTGTGTAGAGAGAGTGCGCGCGCTTTGGCATTTTGACATCCAAACGCATTGTGTGTGCGCGCTGTTCCTCAGACAGGCAGACCGGCAAGCACTACAGACCAGTGTCATTTCAATTTCGTCTGTGGTCGCGCGCGTGATTACGCTACAACCTATAGGACTCCCCGAGGCGCTTTTGCTTCTGCTGTCGAGGGCGCAGACCAAGAAACGCGCGTAAAAAAAGGTGCGAGAGGAACAGGCCAGCCGTTTGGGGACAATGGGACCGTCTCTGCACTGACAAATACACACAGATAACGGCATGAGCATAGCGGAGCAGATCTGAACTTTAAGGGGATCCGCCGTGATCTGGATTATTGGAGCATCTGACCGGCAAGGAGCATCAAATTAGATTTTTTTTTTTTCAACGTGCAAAAGAAATAGCCATAACCCAAAACCATGGCTCGTGGAGACAACCGTATGGGGAGCTGGCAGGTGCTGCTGACAATCTCCATGCTCATCATCCCTCTGTGTGCACATAACGGTAAGATCGCCGCTTCACCGGAGACCCACCCTGCGCGTGTGCGTGGTACCATAGTTTGGACATTTGTGCAAAGTAACGCGCACGTGTGTGGAAAAAAAATCACACCTGCACTTGGGCGAGGGGTTAAGAAAGCGTGGTAATTAGAAAGGAGAATATGTATTCCTAATTAATGGAATAGGCCTTACATTGATTTGCCAGTAAACCTTATAACAGTGTGATTATATTCTTGCAGTTTGATATAGGTGGCAAAAAGGGAGGTGATCAATTAGGCGCAGGATGCAGGTGATCAGCAGAAAGATCTTTTTTATATATAGTTTTGAAAGATATTTTTTAACCATGAATAGATAAATCATTTTTGTTAACTCATGTGTAACATTATTGTTGGTATTTAAAATCTAATCAGTGACAGCGAATATATCATCTTTGACGCTCATTGGGCCTAATTACAGATGATGGTATTAAAGGTGTAGCTGTATAGGACATATTTATATGGTTTAGTTTTGTCTGCTGATGATAGGATTCGCTGCGGTGCGTCTCCATAAAGGGGGGATTAGGTCCACTGTAGTCGGGTTACATGAAGCCCATTGTGCCGCAAAAAACTGAATTCCTCCAGACTGAAGGGGGGGGGGGGTATCAGAATCTTCACTCTGTCTCATCTAAATTTGGCCTTTTGGTTATTCCTCCGACTAAATAAGAACAATCTCAGCAGAGTAGTGGAAATTGGAATAAAAAAAACGTCAATAATAATGTGCGCCGTCGCTGCCCAGCAACAGGGTGGCACATGCCCGTGCGTGCGTGGGGTCGCTGGGGTTCATGCGGGAGCGCGCATGAACCCCGTACTCTGCGCCTCCCTCGGCCTCGATGTGTAACCAGGCGTTAATGCTCTGACATATTGACCGGCAAATAGGCACACATGTCTGGCGTCCTCCCTCTATTTATCCAAGCCACTGCGACCAGGTGGCGAGGGGTATGTGATTAATTAGAAGCAGTACATGCAGGTGCGCCATCTGAGACTGACCATTCATTTAAGTTTTAAGCATATATATATATATATATATATATATATATATGTGTGTGTGTGTGTGTGTGTGTGTGTGCTTCCATTTGTTTTCTACCCTTTTTTTCTTTCCACAGCCCAACAATACCATAACCTAACAATTACTTGTACATACATCCTTCTAACATTAACTGAAACCTAAGTTACGCCTTAGTCCTAAACCTAAGCCAACACAATGAGGACCAGTAAAAAGTCCTCACTTTTACTAGTATATTGCTCCAAAGATGTCTTCACTTTGCAGCGAGTACAAGTACAATTTTTCTTATTTTACAAGCAAAGTCTGGTTTTTGTAAATTGAGGACATTTTACTCTGACATTGGAAGCTTTTAATCTCATTGTGCTATACGTATTGGGTCATTGTCAGGGATAGGGCATAGAAGTAGTTGAAAATGACTTAAGAGCAATGGAAGTCAATGGGAGTTAACATATGGTCTATACTAGATATAGCAAGACGAGAATGTGTATCCTGGCTCAAATGCCAAACACGAATACACAGACACCATTTGATAGAATAAACCAGGCATATTAAGGGGAACAGCAATAATATTGTGTGCTGGTACAGTACAGTATTCTTTCCCATACTTGTAAAGCAATGTTGTGTTCTACCATGTTGTAATTTGTATGAATTTATTGTTATTAAATTTGATCTACTAAGAGCAACAACTGTTTGTTAGGATTAATTCAAGTCCATACATGACCTTGAAAATAAAAATAAATAATTTTATTAAGTAAGATTTAGTTGGTGCTGGAAATAGCTGCTTTTCTCAGTGTTTCACAGACTATTGTGGACTTCTAATGTTTCAACAAAGACTCCATTAAAAATAAAATGCAATGGAATTTTATGTAAAGAATATTTTATGATCTTTGAAACAGACAAGAATCCAAGAGTAACTTACAAAAAAATAGTTTGAGGTGGTGCACTACTAATGATCTTGTGTGAAAAACACAATGTGAATGGAGTAATAATTTTTTGTTGGAGTAAAGTCAATGAATTCATTTAATGAGCAATAAAAGCTTCTGCGGTTTAAGTTAATTAAACCATAATTGAATCTAGTTGTCTATCATTTGGGAGGAGAAACAGCAACTTCTGCCTTCTTTGTATTAAGACGGTGAAAATCCGACCCATTCCATCGTTTAAATTAAAACCATGACTAAAACAAAGTTTGCAAAGTTGTTTAATAGAATTTAAAACAGTGTCATCAGCATAAGTAGGCATATGGTAAGTGATATTGCATTATTTCAAGGCCTAACAACAAGGCCATGAGGAACCCAATGTATGGGGTTCCTCATGTATTAAAACCTTTACCAACACAATCTCAATGCAGTGGCTTACTCAAAAATCTGACTATACTGAACAGGTTGTTTCCTTTGTCAGATAAAGAGTGCACCATACAGCAGTGACATCTCAAATACTACCTCCCAGCAGTTGGTTGGGAGTACTGTAGTAAGGTGGGTCTTGTCATCTAAATGATTGTAGGCTCCCTGATTTGAATCCAAAAAAGAGCTTTCTGTGGGAATGCAGAAAACATATTTAATTAAAATGTAAATTTGCAATGATAGGCACAGATAGACATTGAGCTCCTAAACCATCAGGTCTGATGTGAACAAACTCAATAAAGTGTTAATCTCTACTGTTCTTTTCACAGAGCTCCATACTCGTAAATAACTGACTGTTGAAACACATATTGTAGTACAATCTTTTTAGGGACTGTTTTCTGTACACAAACTGTTAATCTTACAATCTTCATTTACAATTTGTTCATAAAGGAGTAGATGTTTCCTGTGTATTTTTGTTTACAAATGGTTAGTTTTATAACACATCCCAGATCTAGAATTTACATCTACAATGGCATTGATTCTATTCTGTTCTATTCTATTCTATTCTATTCTATTCTATTCTATTCTATTCTATTCTGAAGTAATTGATGAACTGAAAATCAGGATTATTCATCATTCCTTCACTTAACTAAAGTAAAAGGCAAATTAATCCATCAATGCATAGCATAGATCTTTCTTGTTTTCCATGGAAATTTGCATGGATTTAATCCAGAATCTTGGGTGCACTGTCATACAATTGTGTGTTGGTGTCGTGTCTGTGTGTGCACTGAATAGACTGAGTGTATTCATATTGTGAAGTCCATCTGCCCTGCAGCCATAGAAAGCTCATGATATGTCAGAATAGATCAGTTTTTCACTATCTTTCCCCACGAACATCACTGAAGGAGGTGAAGTCAAAATGGTATTTATAGCTTAGACACACCATAAAACCCAATAAAGATGATGGGTAGATATTGGTGTCCTTAAAATGCCTTGAACAAAAATTATAAATAAAATGTTGATTGCATTCTTAACTTTAAATGTCTGTCTAATAGTCCTGCTTGTATTTGTTGTTTTTAATTTGCATCATTGCGTTAGGTTAGCTGGTGCGGCTGCTTCAAGTCTCCACCCAAATCAATCACAGTGACCTCAGGTAGAACTTGTTACCATGGTGATTCGCTCAGTTATATGCCAGAGGTTGCAAGCTGAGTGGCAGTCAAAGACACAAATCACAGCCTGCCAAAGACAGATGTCACATTGCAGAAGCAGAGTCAGGCCTTCAGTTTGAGCATCTTGTAATCTCATGTTCTTCTTTTACGCTTTAGATCTCTCTACAAAGACCTCCAGCAGCTAACAGGATGAAGCTTCGTATAAGTCTTTAAAGAGCAAATTGGCAGCCTTATCGATTAAGTGAGAGCTGAATCCCTTACAGTCAGTTCAAGTTGGAGAATGTGTCTTTCCACAAAAAAGACAAAATAAATAAATAAAATAAACAGAAAAAAATAGTAGAGTCCTTAGGATTCCTTCCAATTCCTTCTTTTCCCAAAGATGGAGTTGGCATGCAGCACCTACTCACTGGCCGGGTAATTGATTGAAAAACAGGGAAGAGAAGGAGCAATAACACTAGATTCTCTGTTTCCACTGCAATTCCCTCGCCCTGCTCCTTCTTTCAACACAGCACCTCTTTACATCTCACCATGGCAACTGCGCTCCGAGAGTGTGTGCAATTGAGGTGAATCTCATGGCTTCTCAGCCGCCACCGGTCTTCGTGACTCAAGGCACGTTCTGATGGTTTTTTGTTTGAGGTTTGAATGAGGATCTATGTATTGAAAGGTGGCACTTCTTATTGAGCAGAGGGATTTGAGAGTGGCAGGGGAAGAGAAGCAATCAAGTAAACCTTTTGGCTAGTTTTAGCTGTATCTGCAAATGGATGCCTAAAGGAAATTGTAAAGGAATAGCAGACAGTTGATGGGAGGAAAAAAAAACACTTTAAAAGCAGTTTTCTTTATATCAGCTACCTATTGCACTTATACACAACAAATCTCACCCATTCATATCTACATTTTCATATCACTGATTTGGTAATTGGGAGCAATGCTGTATTTTGTGTGTTGTCTAAGGGTTGACATATCATTGGGGAAAGTGTGACAGAATAACTAAACTTGCCTAGTGGGAGAAGATTATTCATCTTCCTAAATCAAAGCTGCTTTCTCTGTGTCTGCCCATCTAGGCAAAACAATTAGGATACGTTTCAGCACTGTTTATCGTTTCCTTATTAGGAAACAAACATGTTATTTATCATAAATGTCACTTAACTCCAAAACTGGTACATACATATCCACCCAGATGTGATATAGAGACAAATCCTGCAAGGATTGCTCTATAAGTTTTGACTCAGGAAGTCTAAATACAAATACAGTCTAAACTTCAAGCTTATTTTCCAATCTGTTATTGGTAATCCTTTTTTTTTTTTACCTTCACTTTACAAAGAATTTCTTTAACAGAATGTCTTTTTTAAGGGAAACATTGCCTAGAGTCAATGTGAAAAAACCTTTATAATGTTTTCTGTCCAGCATAATTGTTCACTGTGCACACAGCTCTGCTTAGGTAAATGTTTGCTTTCTAGCAGAGAATGTTTTTTCAGAGTTTTTGTTTAATTTTACAATTCGTAGATATAATTATGTGTCCAGCATATATCATATCAGTACCAGGAGTTTTTAATTATTTATTTGTATATCTTTCACCCCCTGTTTCTTGCTTCCGTGTCGAAGCCCCTCTCCTCAGATTGTAGTGTAGATGATTATAACCAATCGGTTTCTTACCTGCAGCCCTAAATCCTACTCTAATCCTCACCTCACCACACTGCTCATTCACTTACTTTGCCTAATCTAACATACCCATATCTTCTGCTTCTAAGATTTTTTGTAAAATATCCAACAATTTGTTTTATGAAAATAAGATAAGATTTTATTTATTAATGATGGTTGAGTGACTTTAGTATATTAGGCTCAGATGTAAGCATAGGGAAACTTTCAGATGTTTACTTAGTAAATTTAAATGATGGGTGTTCAGCAAGTTTGCTTACTGCTATTGGATATTTTAACTGGGAATGTGTGTTTGAGGCTTTCAGGTTTGGCCAGGTGATACTTAGAGTATTATGAACTCTTTAAGATACAAGATTTTACATAAAAACACAATGGGTCCCTGTCAACGAGTTTAAGATGGGTCAACTTGGGGACTTTTAATAAGATAACAGGCTTCAGCAACCACCAGCCACAATAAATGTTCTGTTTCGCTTGTAGAAGAAAAGGGAATTCTTATACAAATGTTTGTTGTTATAGTTCTTTAAGAGCATCAGTTTTATCAGTGTTTCTGATTAACAGGGAGGCATTCAATGGCCAGACGCCATCCTCACCACAACCACTCATCTGTCCACAAGGAGGCCCTGGACACCAGGATGGTTCTCAGCGAAGACTCAGCAGAGAGAGAGCATCTGATTGGAGCAGGAATTGGTGCCCGACTCCCGTCCAGTTCCTCCAGGCATCACCACTTTCATAAACGCCACCACTTGGATTTTGTAGAGGATGACCAACATGGGGAGGAGCTAACAGCTGGAGGAGCAGGGCCAGACCATCCTGGGAACCCATTATCTGATGACGTTATCACTGTGGCATTTCACAGTCCGGCACCAGATGTTGTTCCCTCGGATGTTAACCTGGACTTGGCAAAAACTCCCAAAGCTCAAAAGCAGAAAGGTGGAAATCCCAATAAGTGGAGCTTAAATGATTATTATGATTACCTGTCTTCTGACAACGACGTCTCCGCAGTAGATACCACCCCAGAACCTGAACCAACTCCTTCACCTCCAGCTGACATGGAGGATGAAAATCCACTCCTAAAAGGCTCTTCAACGATCCGCGAAAATGTACAGCCAAACCTCAATGGTGGGTCATCTTTACCAGCCCCTCCTATGCAGGGACCGGACAACAATGAGAGAGTAGGCGTAGGTGGGGCCATGGGTGCGGATGGCTGCAGGCTGGGCTTTGTGCAGTCTGGACCAGGAGTCTGTGTATCTCAGTGTGAAATTGAAGAAAACTTTTGCTTCAATGGAGGGGTTTGCACCGTGGTGGCAGGAGTAGGAGCCTTCTGCAGGTGAGATAAAAAAAAAATGTGACCTCAGCTTCAATTCACTGTAAAGAATTTAATTCATACAAGTTTAGTATATTACAAAAAGTGTTGTCTGGGGTACTTGGATCCCCTTTTTTAAATGTATTGAGGCACAACTGTTTTTTTCTCTGAAACAAATGACAGATTAAGGACACTACCAGCACCATGCCGACAAACACACACATGCACAATGGCAGAAGGCTGGCTTAATGTGTCATTCGGGTTTGTCAAGATCACAGCAGGGTCCCCTAAAGGATTAGCACTGTTTTTTGAGGTAAAGATAGCACATGGACATCTCTTGCTGATAGAGGCATGAAGAATATGCCATAAGAAGAAAACACAATAAAATAAAAAATAAATAAAACCCGCACACTACCTCCTGACCTGCAAATGCAGATACTAAGCGGGGACCGGAAGCATCTCTTTGCAACAGTCTGTCCAACATGGAATTTTGACCGACAGCTTGGAGATAAATTGTTGCTGTTTATCATATTCTACCTGTTGAGCAACATGAGAAACATGCAGAGATTCACACACAACACACATGACTCAGATGCTAGCAGCCAGTTGCACAGTTAGAGCAGGTTTAGGGAAAATACAAGCATGTATGCATGCACGTGGGTTGATCCTTTGATCTTATTAAGAGCAGGGCTGCTTGTTTGACAGACTCCAGCAGGTTGCTCCACATATGCATGTACTAGCCAATCCCTGTCTGAAAATGTTACACATCTTATCTATACCACTTAATTAGTTCTTCAGTTTTCTTATAGTGTTCCCCTAAATTCTAATGAGTTTATGTGGTTTAGTCAGATGGAAAATACTATGTAATTGTCAAATCAAAAGGTTACATGCATCCGTTTCTACACCATTTACTCTGGTAACCCTAAATAAAATCAAGTGCAACCTCTTGCTTCCAGAAGCATGCAAGCAGGGCCAAAACAAAAAAGAAAGTCAACACCAGTACTGAAAAAGAGTAATGGCAAAGTTTGAAAACCAGAGAGGTAGAGTAGATCCAGGCCAAGTGGAGCAAATGGAAAGGGCACAAGACAAGCCAAAAACTGAAAATGAGTTAACATTTCATAAATTAAGTGTATTACCCTTGATTTAAGAAAGGAAAATCAGATGACCTGCCAATCAAATGGGTATTGTTACGCTCAAGATATGGTAATTAGAGATTATGATTTTGAAATAAGACAATTCAATTGTTTTTTCTTATTTCAAATGTAAATTTTCTTGTTCTATTGGCGAATTGTCTCACTTATCTACTCAATTCAAGAAAAAATGCAGTTATTTCAAGAAAAAAATGACTTACTTAGATTTTCATGTTTTGCAATATATACATACAATATCCAATGTTTTGAACACCTCTAAAAAAAGAGAAAAGAATACTGAACCAAAGCAAGGCTACTAAGAGCTGCAGTAAAGAGACACAGGAAATATAACCTACCCATAGAACATTATCGGTGGTAAAAATAAAAAATAAAAATAAAATGAACATTGCAACATTCTAAACATGCCATCCTTACCATGAAACATGGTGATTTTGTTTGGGTGCTTTTCTTCAGCAAAACCATGAAAGGAAGACAAAAAGTTGACAGACATATGGATGGATGTAAATACTGATACATACATAGACTTGCACATGTTGGGATTTGATTAGTTCAATGCGGAACATAAAGCAAATGCCTGTAGAATCTCTAATACTGTGAGAAAAAGGCATTCACTGTTTTAAAGATTTGATAAACAACTTGATAAAGAAGTTTATACTGAAATTATAATACCACCATTTCAAGAAGTCTGTGTGGTATGAATACCTCCACAGAGCGCTTTAAATCTGCCAATGCAATGAGCTCACAGAATGAGCCTCTTGATACTAATTCTAACAGCAAGTGTCATTATCAAGAGGGTCAAAGTGGTAATAGCATTCAAAAAGCTAATCTAGCACTATATGATAAAGGTTCTTCTCTCCATCACTTTGTGTCCAGGTGTAATGTGCAGGACTACATCTGGAACAAAGGCCTCCGCTGTGAATGGGCCATCACTGAGTTCCAGGTGCTATGTGTGGTGGTGGCAGTGGCCTGTTTTGTCTTCCTCCTGCTCTTCATGATTGTTGTGTTCTTCGCCAAGAGCATGTACCGTCTCAAAAACGAGAACATGCGCCTTCGGAAGCGTAGGTAAATGGGATCAGATTCCCTTTGGATTGACCAGAGTTATTCGATTTTCAGTGACTCGCTTAGTACCAAATATAGAATAATAAAACAAAGACACTTCGATAAATATTTATATCACACATGTATCCCACTTTGCAGTAAGTATCACCCCCGGAGCAGCGAGCCGCAGACGGATGGCCTCTCAGTTTCGACAACAGCTGACGGCTCACAGCCAAATGTAAGAAAACTGTGTGACACCCCTCCGCCTGCCACCCAAGCCCATACTCAAAACCTGGCGTACTATGACAACATTATCTGTCAGGTATGCCTCCACTTTCCTCCTGTTTGCTCCTGTTCCTGTGTTTTTAGTATTTTCAGTCTGTTACTTCTCACTAACTCCTCATCATGTTCTCTCCCAAGCCTCCCGGCCTGCTTAAACTGTGATTTGCAGTATTTTATGGATCTGTGTTGTTCAGCTGTTGTGTGTGTGCGTGTGTGTGCATGTTTGCCATCTGTCTGATTTTACCCTAAATTATCATTTAAATCAAAAGACTTCCTTAGGATGTTCCCATGGAGATAAGTTTGTACAATATGCCTGTGTTTTACCGTTTTTATACCCGCCAACCACCCCTCAGAGGCCATCTTCAGCCAGCAATCCCTGGGAGTATAGGCACAGAAAACCTTATAACCACTTCCAGGTAAGAACAGTGGAGATGTCTGCTTTGCCTCCTCTTGACTACCATCTTTGCATTAATCCCACCCACTGTAGCTGTCAAATTTGCTGTAAACCTTATGCCCAACATTCCCCTTATGAATCAGATTCATGCACGCCGTAGGTGAAATGACAGATGACCTCTCAGGAGGCAGCCATTTTTTCAGATGTGTTATGCAGTAGCCTCTGCAGTGTGATTAAACACTAGGCTGCCTCATTTGTTCCTTTTCTCACCCGCGTCCCTGCAGCTTCCCGAGGTGCTCGGCGAGGCAAGAAAGCCTCCATTTCCCTCACACAGAGCATGCAGCCATTTTAGCTCCCTGTGTAGCTCTTTTGTTTTCATTCTTTTCTATATCAGATTTGGGGCTGCAATGGCATTATAAACCAAACTGTAGCAGCATATTAATTAGTGCAAATTACAGTGCATTCATTACTGTCCCAGTGGGGAGTGGGGGGTGTGATTATTGTCTGATTTATTTGCATAAATGTAAGTTGCTCCAGCAAAACTATGCAACTGGATTCTGTTAAGACAGATTATCTAGTCTACTGATACCAACAAAGACCATTTGTTTGTGAGAACTAAAGCTGAAATGTTGCTTTTAAAGCTTTAAAACCTTTCGTCTGTCGTGTTAAAGTGCACTTAACGAGTTGTGTCCAGCAGCAGCTAAGCGTGACCGATCAATGGTGCCCTGTTTACTGCCTGCTGTGCTGATGACCTTCAGATGTTCATGCCACACCAATAAATGACCTGCTGGAACTTTTATACAAAGACACATAAACAACTGTGCAAACAGCTAAACAACACAGATAGGTCTTTTTGGTTGATTAAAATGTCTCTTTAACGATGATGTTGAAATCAAGCACTTGCTGATTGAACAATACGGCACCTGGATGATAAAAACTAAAAGAATAACCGGGACATTTTTTTTTTTCAAATATAGTCCATGCTTTCAGCTCTGTTAACATTTCCCCCACAGCGATTATAGATGAGTTTCTGTGACTGCCGGATTCTCTAAATGTCAGGGCTAAAGGCTAAAAAGCCACAGCAAGCACATAGTCTGGAGTTCATTCTCAGAAATGTCATAAAACTAACAGATATTTTTTGTAAACCAGGGGCATTAGATAAAAGAGTACTTAGGTTTTTCAGCCAGTGTCTTTTTTTCAATCTTACACTCTGCATTAAAGCCTTTTATGCATACAAAAGCATTTGTGTTTGAGATCAACAAGCAAAATGTGTTATCAGACAGCAATAACCTTAGTACCAAAAACTGTGTTTAAATGAGGATAAGGTTTACTCAGTGTTGTTGAAAAAAAAAAACAGTATAAAATTTTTTATCGCAGCTTTTAAAGGCATTGGCTGCTATTAACCATTTGCTATAACTGGCCACGAGTCTTTACCATCGTTTTGGAGTTTTCACCCACTTTTCTTTGCAAAAAGATTTAATTTTGCCCCATTGCCAACATTAAGAGCTTGTTAGCTCACACTGTAGTATCTTAATAAGATGTAAAACTAAACTTTGACTACTCTCAATATATGTGGTTACTTTTGAGCCATTGGACTTTCTATTGTGCTTTGTGTTATTGTTCAGGTGGATAACCCAAGCTCAACTGTAGGTTATAAACTAAATTCTGGTCAAACTTTTTTTGCCATGGAGCAGATTTAATTGTTTAATTAAGTTCCTTAAGTAGTACAAAGTAAGGCCATCCGACACATTGATAATTTATATAAACATATCTAAACAGAACAGAACAGTTGATTGGCCATTCTGACAGTCTCATTTGATTTCTCTAAAAATCCTATAAAAATTCAACGTCTATGCATGTTTCATCTTACTTTTGCTGCTAAAGGGTAGGAAACCTCTTACATACTTTTGTACATTTTCCATTCATCTTTTCTTGTATTATAGGAAGTCTTCTGAAGAGCAACATTTCGCTCTGATAGGATGTTTCTGAGATAAAATGCTCACATTCAGACCTCCAAAGCTTTTTTTTATGTTATTATGCCATCCAAAAATTAGCCTTTTTGTCTCATTTGACTATATTCATCCAGTATTTTACAGGATTGTTTAAATGGTGTTCAGCACACTTTAAATGGGCTTAACATGTTTTAATTGTTATTCAGCAATTGAGTTACTCATGCTGACCATGCATACAGGCCATGATGCTGGAGTGTGTTACTTATTGTTATCATTGAATCATAAACACTTTCCATAAATTCTGAGGTCTTCAAATGTTTCTCCTTGACCTCAGAAAACACATTTGTAGAAAATCAAGTAAATACACCTGGTTGAAGTTGGTTTATGGTGGAATGATCATATTTTCACTTACAGTTCTCAATGAAACCTGTAGAAGTTAAGTTAAAATTCTGTGTTGCCAATGCTCTCGAAATGTTTTACTAAAATAAGGTTACTAAGGTCTTAAGAGAGTTTCTGCCTCAAGTGGAGGAGTATTTTGCGTGGAGAATGGAATGGGACATCGTTAGACAGATCAATGTGGCTGCTGTTATAATGCAGGAGCTGCATCAGTCTATAACAGAGAGCTGATCAAAAAGGCAAAGCTCTAGATTTACCGGTCGGTCTTTGCTCCTACCCTCACCTATGGTCATGGAATCTGGATCATTACCAGAAGAACGAGGTCCATGATACAATGGCTGAAATGAACTGGGCACTCCATTAGGGAGGAGCTCAGCCTCTGGATCTATCTCTGGATAGAGCGTTTCTCCTCCACACCGAGAGGAGTTAGCTAGAGTGGCTCTGAAATCTTTATTGGATGACCCCTGGACGAGTGATTAGGGCAATCCGCTTGGAATCCAGCGGTGAAACTGAGTTCAAGACCCGCTCCCACAGACAGCCACTCTGGGTCCCTGAGTAAGACCCTTAACCCCACACAGCTCCCCAGGCACCGCACAATGGCAGGCCACTACCCCCCAAGGGGATGTGTTAAATGCAGAGAGTTAATTTCGTTGCTCTGTACTTGTAACACTGAAGCAACTATGTTACTCAGTTGCCTTGGGAGCGCCTCTGACTTCCCCAAGCAGAGCTGGGAGAGTTATCTGGGGAGGGTAAAGTATAATCTCATTTGAGACTGGTGCCCCTGGGACCCAGTCACTAATGGGCTGAAGATCAGTAGTACAAGGTCTTTAGAAACCTAATGGTTAGATCACTCTTCACAATGTGACTCTTCAAGCCTTTTTTATCCATTTAACACTTTTTCCAGGTTTCATTTTATTTCGAAATGAATTGACTTAGTAAAAGGGTTGATCTATTGAGAACCAGTTTTACCTTGCTGCAGATCTTAATGCTTGAAACTTTTGATCTAGGCTTTTTTTCAACATGCAGATAATATGTGGACTGGAAAGCTAACTCTAATAACTCCCTCTGAAACTGAAAAATTATAAAGTTTGATATACTGTTCTGGAGCTGACGGTTGACACACTCTGCGATTCCCTTTTCATTGCTGGGGCCCAGATTGCGATTGTACTAGTCTTAAATGCAACATTCACTACATATGGTCAGTTATTTGGCTTTCAAGCATACAAATTTAGCTTTGAGAACAGTATTGAAGCTTTGGCCTAATTAAACCAAGTGTTTGTTAGTTAAAAACACATTGTGTTTTTCAGAGCACAGAAAACCGATAAATAAAAGGTATTATCAAGACAGTAAAAGAGATAAACTGTGTGGGAAAAATCAAATGGGCCTTATAATATTCAACTACAATCCATATTATTTAATACAAAACCTTTATTGTTGTTTGTTCTCGAAATATCATCACTCTTAGCTGCCCTAAATTCCTCCGGTTAATTTTCGAAAAATGTGAGCCATTAATAAAAGGATGCTTACTGTGAGTTTTATCTTTTCATTAAGCTACTAACTGAAAACCCTATCCAGAAATCCAGGGTGTTGAAGACCTTTGGAATAAAATAAAAACTGGTAAAACAGGTGGAAATAAGAATATTGATAATTTTAAAGAAGGATGAAGCAACTTTAACACTGATTCTAATGTTCAGAGGAATTTGGAGACATTAAAAAGCTAAATGTGTTCTATGAGCTTGATTTCGGGGCTCAACTATCAACCCGTTGATACAACCTGATTTCTTGTTTTACTTTCTAATTTTGCTTTTTGTTTAGTTTGGGAACTGCCACTCTTTGCATTTTGTTAATACCTTTAAATTATTTCTACAAAGTAAAAACATCAAACAATTCCTACCATGAAATTGTCCTGTTTGGTCTTGGTGAGTGGGTTGTGCATCTTGTTCCCCCTTTTTTGTGTTAACATAGAGCAAATTTGTCTTTTGGATTTGACGTCACTTATTTGTCACCTGTTATGCATGTATAAAGAGAAACTGACACTCTCTACAGGACGAGCCACAGAAGAAAGAGAACCAAGCCAAGTCCCCTCAGCCCAAGGAGGAGGGGTCTATGAACATCCTCAACTCCCACTCCCCAAAGCATGAGAACAACCGCCCTGCCTCTGCCATCCATGGCCACACCCCAAACAGCACGGAGGAAAATGCAGAGGTAAACATGCTCCAGAACAACCTGGTGTAACATCAGCACATGATTAAGTCTGCAGCTAATGAATTAGAGAAAAAAATATTTTATGGTGCACACAGAGGAAAAAAAAAGTTTACATCTTGCTAGAGAAGATTTTTTAAATGGAACTTATAAGATCTAAAGTTAAAAATGAGCACAACACATATTTATAGTTCCAACGTGAGAAGCACAATAGATCTGTTTACGAGGCCGCCATACTTATATCGATCACATAGTGGCGCCGCTGCCTCTTCTCCTCCATCTTTCTGCCTTTAATGCTGGACTAAAATCTCTGGCTCGGACCAACTACTGACTGACTGTTCTCTCTACTGATGCTCTGCCTTGGTCTTTCGGCCAATGTACTTCTGCATTGTCTTTTCTCCTGTTTCCCAAGCTTCCCTTATTCTCCTTTCCCCCTCTGCCTTTCCCTACCTAACTGTGTCTCTCTGCCCGCATGCATTGGTGTTATCGGCGAAAAAGTGTCTGAAAAACATATAATTTGAAAAAAAAAAAAAGAAAATATGTGGAAATAAAGTGGATATGTATTTGCAAACCGTTAATGTTTGACATTGCTAAAATAAGTGGATATGTCTAGATTACATGAGGATAAAGTAACTGCTTGGAGTTGATATTTGAATCTATATGCATATTACACACGCTGTGTCTTGGTTTTCAATGTGTTTTGCTATCTTTAATGTACTTGATATTCTTTTTTACTTCATTGGCTATTCATGGAGGGTTCCAGTTCACAGTTGTTGGAATAAATCTTTTTCATTTTATCCAGCTTGTCCCTGTGTTTTGCTATGAGCCCTGCTTTCCCGGTAGACGCTCTCTCTCTCTCTCCAGCTCTTTTCTCCCTTTTCTTTTTCTGCATGTCTGCACACAATGAAGCTTAACACTGCCGTACCAAACGATAACTAAATGCATGGCTGACCCTGCTTTTATGTTACAGTAGGCTGCTCCCCTCAGATTACACAGCAGAAAAAGAATATTGAGTGTGAACCCATTCAGAACCATGGACAGCTCCTACAAAGTGACCTGATTAGAAACTCTCATAGAAACCTTTCACCTCTTGTTTTGTATTCTGTAAATTAAACATAGACTACCAACCAGCAGTTTGCATGCATTCATCATGGGCGTAATTACTTTTCTAGGGTCTAATGATCATAAATCAAACAGCTTTAATGATTTTCGATAATAAGTTGGGGGCACAAGATTTAGTCTATCCAGAGAGAGTGAAAATTATACATACAGTCTAAAAATATACTGTAATTCTCATTGTTGTTGTTGCTGTCTTAATGATTCTTCCTAATGGATCTTCTTTAAATATTAAGGTACAGATTAATTATTTGTGGAAAATCCAACTACTAGCCGGATTGGTGTAGCTATCACATTTTGAATAGAGGTAATATTAAAAGCTTTATGAAACTGTTCCATGCTTTTTAGTTTAGTTTCAATATTGTTTGGGATTTCTGCTCAATTCAGACGCCCTAAAGTGTAAAATCATCAACTGTCTGACCCAAAGTGCAACTCTCAGATATAAGGAAATTGATTATTGCAGCTCAGGAAGCTCCGAGGCTACGGCAGAGCAGAGATTACATCCGCCCATTTTCCTGGCCCTAGACAAGTACAAGTTATAGATGAAAAGAGGTCCAGCCTAGAGGTTAGCCTCTTCTCATCTAATTATCACTACATAATAACCAATAAATGATGTGCTCAAACAAGACTGAATGAAGACAGTGTAGAAGATGATTGGTAGATCATGTGAAAGGTTGCAATTCTTGAGTTGCAGCACAAAGTTTAGCGTCTGCTGTGCCTACATCTTCGTGAGGAGTTCCTCAAGTACCTAGAGAGAAATTGGTTATTGGAACAATAAGTGATCGACAATCAACACAGGAGAGGCAGCGATTGAGGGAGGCAGTGTCGACTGTGCCTGTGGACCAACTGATTCACCTCCTGTCTAAGTGCAGACTTGGTAATGTTCTGGATTACAAAAAAGCAAGTCAATTCCAAATTATTTTTTTTGGGGGGTTGTTGGTTGGTAGTGCCTTCAAAGAGTGCTGAGTGAGTTCTTAATGGAGAATATCTGGGTGGATGGTGTTGAAGGCCAAGCTGCAAGTCACAAATATGAGTCGCTCAAGTGGTGCAGTAAGAATATAGTCCCTGGTTGAATGCATCATCTGAAGAGCTGTTTTCCTAGAAAGCAAGCTGTATGGGGTCCAGCAGGGGGACATGTGTTCTTCTTATGCTGCAGCAGTAGGTGCTTAAAGGATACCATGACCACACAGGTAAGGTCCCAAGGCAATTACAAGAAAATAAAAAAGATGTCTAAAAACAAGATAAAAACAGTACATGAGAGGGGGTAAGCACTTAATAATATTTCTATATGCGAAAAAGACCAATTCAATGCAGAATTTCTTCTGATAATTTCTTGATTTATGATTATGGTGTAAAGTTAGAGACTTGAAATAAGAAAATGACTCTTAAAACAAGGCAAATGATCTACACCTTCTAATTAAATATTCCTTTTTCATGGTAAAAACCAGGGAAGACATTTTCAGGTTCTGAATCTTTCCTGGCCTTGAAACATTCAGCAGAAATTCTGTCAGAAGCCTTTTTATGGCTACAAAAAAAAAACAACAGAGTTCAGCTGCAGTTTATTAATGCAATAAATGCACAGTTTGGAATTAAATAGCTACTTTCTATGTTTATTGAAGCTGTTTGATGAATAACCTTACTATAAAAATGAATGATTATTACACATACAGCTCTCTTAAATAACATTCATGCCCATGATGAGGATATGTAAACATTTGAGCAGAACTGTGTGTGCTTGTGTTAGCAAATTTTACATAGGATATGTTTCCTTCTCTTCTTTCCCTGAATACTGATTAAGAAAGAGCTTGGAACTTTTAGACCAAAACTGTCCCTTTAAAGGATGAGAAGGTCCAGTGGTCTGACTGGATCTGAACTTAACCTCTAAAATTCTGCTTGGGTAAAAACTAATCTTTAAAAAAAAATGTAGGCAAAAAGATTTACTTTCAGGAGCATCATCGCTACCTTATTTCAATAATTTAATTCCACATTAGCCCATCCGCTGTTAGAAATAGGGATTTCAATGTCATTGGTTGGCAGCCTAGAAAGCTATCTTAGTTAATTTAACTCATAAACTAAAAATGAAATAATTTACACATTTTAAATAGTCATATGTTTTCCTTCTTGGAACCATGATAATATCCATAATTTAAGTGATGTGTTTTTTCCAGGTTAAGGTTTATTTTTTCTCCTTGGTTTAAAGAGCTCTACACAGCCCCCTAGCGGTGTACCTGAGACATTTATGATGTTATAAATAAAGGAAAATGACTATTTGTAAATGGTGTCTACTATCTTTTCATATTTAATTATCTTTCCTTAGAATTTCAATCAGATTCATAGCTCAAAATATATTCATTTATATGTCCAAACTGGAGAAATAGGAGAAATGAAGGGAATAATAAATTGAGAACATTACAACTTTATGCTAATAAATGTTGTTATTTAAATACTTGGATTCAATCGTCAAGACAAAGTCATGCATCCTGAAAGTCAGCCAAAGGGATATCCCCTTGGACAAGTAGCCAAGGCGTATAATCAGTCAGAGGCATAGTGATAGGAGCCCACACTGTCACATATTAATTAAATGCTTTTTTTTATTTAGCTCCACGTCCATTTTATGGTTTAGAGAAGTCCATTTTAAAATGAACCATTTGGTTCGAAACCAAACAAAGATTAGTCTGATTTCACTTAAATCTGATTGTTTGCATGGGAGCAATTGTAGAATCTCTGTTTAGTTTACAGTCCTAGTTTTCAGAAAGGCCGCTTAGCTTTTCCCTTAGATTCATCCCTGCACTTTTACTCCAGCAAACGATATTCATCCAAATTATTATTATGCTTGTAGAAATTTGTCTAGTGGTGAGATATATACCTTAATGTGAATTGTGATTCATTTCCTCCAAATATGATTACTGATACACTCATATTAAGCCATACATCTACAGCAAATTCTGCACCTTCAGTCATGTGTAAAGGAAATGTGCTCAAGTGATCAGTCCACCCTTTGTTTTTTGTTTTTCTGTTTTTTACTTTTTTCATCATTTATATTTTGTGACTCTCCCTATTGTTGCATCCATCTGTCTTAACCATACTGCAACATCAGGATGGAGTCACCATTGGCCTGGAAGTGCTCCTACCCAAAGAGGCCAAGCTCCACTCAGATGTCAGCTCACCCCTTCAATATGATGTCTTCCTCTACAAAGTTGCCAACAATGCAGACTCCAGCTGTCATAGCCAAGGAGCTCCCTCCAACTCCTCCATCTCTCATCCCCTCCCTAAATCCCCCAAAGCACCCAGGTCACCTAACCCTCACCACTCCTCATCTGGTGGCCACCCTTCACCCAGCCGTCACTCAGCACCTGGGTGTTATTCCTCTCCCGTTTGTCACCCTTTCTCTTCCCCAACTCAGCTCCGCAGCCCTCGAGGTGCAGCTCCAAACTCAGGACGGTCTCCCAGGTGGAGAGACTACCAGAGCAGGCCCATTCGCTCATCTCCCTCCTCTCCTCATCTCACCCGGCCGCCTCCATCACCATCCAGGGCAAAGTGCAGCGCAGTCAGCACTCGTTCTCTGCCACCACTCTCATGACCAAACATTTCCTCCATAAATCTCCTACATTTGCAGACCCAAACGCACAACTGTCTGTCTTAATCCAATCCGTGTTGTCCAATTTAAATGTTTCGTTTTAGCATTCTGTAGATCTTTTATCAAAGAAACCCATCTGTGCACCATCAACCCACACATTCATTAGTTGAAGGAATAGAAAGAAAACAACTGGTTCACTAAACTGGTGTTGGAAGTGCATGTATCCACTAAACTACGCAAAGCTCTCTTTTGTACTTGCAGCTTCAGACATTATCTCTGATGTAAATAACAAGCTTTCTAAGCTCAGGTTTAATCCACCTCAAAATGAACAGTTACATTTCCTATAGCATGGTGCCAACGTCAGCAGCCGCTGAGGTTATAACTCAGAGGCTTTACTGTTATCACTGTTTTATATGAATCTTTTGCTAAAAAGTCTGTTTTTATGTTTTCATGTTTCTAATCCTTAATAAATTGTAAAATGAGAACAACAGACCCTTGTGTTGTTTTGTGAAGACAAGACAAGAGCAGAGCTGAAAGAACAATGCTTCCACCCAGTGGAAAAAATGGATATTGCATTATACCTTAAATAAAATTGTTTTATTCAAGTAAATCTTTTATTTAATTTTGCTAATTAGATTGAGATAAATTGGAATATAATCAAAAAGGTGATCAACATAAGTAATTTAATATCTGAGTCTGAGATAAAATGTATCGACACTTATAAAAACACAAATTGTTTCCTTTTCATTATTTTGCTTTTGTGAATATGAAACTGCAAGGAAAAGAATGAGACTGATTAGGAAAAAAGCTGACAAATCTTTATAGCTAAATTCTGCAAAACCATACAGAACATTTTCAAATTTCAAAATAAATTTAGATTTTCCATTTTTAAATATTTGAGAGTAAATATTTTTCAAAAAGATTTGTAATGAGGACTTTTCATAAAAAAATACAACTTTTCACTGGATAAAGCTTACAGAAAGTATAAGAAACATCTAAATCAAATATATATATATACATTTTTTTGTTTTTATGGCACTAGTAGCTCGTTATTTTGACCGTAGGCTGACAGGTATGAGAGAGGGGGAGAGACATGCGGCAAAGGACCACAGGTCGGATTCGAACCCTGGTCAGCCGCATCGAGGACTAAGGCCTCCGTATATGGGTTGTGTGATTAAATAGTAGACGCGGGCGCCCGTAGCTGTAGCTGTATGATCTGCTGTGTCTGTTGTGGTGGACAACAGCCATGAGTGATACTGTAAAGATGAAGAAGGAGTACTATCGAGCCTGGATGGTTTGTGAGACTCTTGAGTCAGAAAGCAGGTAGCGTGAGGCCAAGCGTGTCGCTGTGGTTGGTGGTTGGTTGTGGGGGCAAAAACCTGACCCTTGAAGGAGTTTTTATAAGGTCATGGAGATGACTATTGGATGGCCTCAAATCGATTCCAGAAAACTGTCCTCCGCCTCCGGAGGTGAAAGTAGTCCTTTACTAACACTGTTTTCAGTGGAAGTGGGGAGATGCTGACCCTGAGAAAGGACATGGTTGGATGGTGTCAGTCAGAATGAGGATCCTCTCATAAGAAGGGAGACCAATGGGTGTGGTCCAAATATAGGGGGATCACACTCCTCAGCCTCCTTGGAAGGCCTACATCAAGATGCTGGAGAGGAGAGTCCGGCTTACTGTCGAACCTTAGCTTCAGGAGGAGCAGTGAGGTTTTTGATCCATTAGTAAAACACTAGACCAGCTCTACACTCTCTGCAGAGTCCTAGAGGAGGCGTGGGAGTTTGTGCAACCACTCCACATGTGTTTCTTGGTCCTGGAGAAAGCATTCCACTGTGTCCTTCATGTTGTCCTGTGGGGGGCGTTTCATTAGTATGGAGTTGGGAGCCATCTACTAATGTACATCGTCTTGGTACAAGCAGGACATGAACCTGGTCTGCATTGCCCGCATTAAGACGGACCTGTTCCTGGTGCACGTTGGACTCTGACTGGGCTGCCCTCTGTTACCAGTTCTGTTCATGACCTTTATGGACAGGATTTCTAGATGCAGCCAAGTTCCGGCGGAGGTCTAGCTTGGGGACCTACGGATCTCATCACTGCTTTTTGTAATAACATATTTCTGCTGGCTCCCTCCTGGCTAGACCCACAGCATGTGCTCTGTTTTTAGCTGAGTACGAAGCAGCCGGGATGAGAATTAGCTCCTCCAAGGCCACGGTTCACAACTGGAAACAGGTGGCCTGCCCCATTCAAGGTGGAGGAGAGTTCCTGCCTCAAGTGGAGGAGTTTAAGTATCTTGGGGTCATGTTAATGAGTAATGGGAAAATGGAGCGGGAGATTGATAGATGGAGCGATGCGGCTGCTGTTATAATGCAGACAATGCACTGGTGTGTTGTGATAAAGAGAGAGTTGAGTGAGAAGGCAAAACTTTCGATTTACCAGTTGATCTATGTTCCTACCCTCAACTAGAGTCATGAAATCTGGATCATGACCGAAAGAACAAATTTCTGGATACAAGCGGCTGAAATGAGCTTTCACAGGTTGGCTGGGCTCTCCATGAGAGATATTGGGATGAGCTCACTCAACCAAAAGAGGCTTGGAGTAGAGCTGTTTCTCCTCCACATCGAAAGGAGTCAGCTGAGGTGGCTCAGACTTCTTTCGGATGCCCTCTGGCTGCCTGCCTGTGGAGAAAGCACGCCCCATCAGGAGGAGGCACAGGGGATGACCCAAGAGGGACTAGGGTAAGTCTTTTGGCTGGACTGGGAGCACCTCTGGCTTCTCTAAGAGGAACAGGAAGAGGTGTCTGGGGAGAGGGAAGTCTGGGAGTCTCTGCTAAGGCTGCTTTTCCCACAATCCGGTCTCGGATGAATGAAAGAAGACAACTACGAATACGTACATATTTTAGTGAAAGAGACAAAATCTTAACCCAGTTAAGATTATGGACTGTTTCTTTAATAGAGTATAGCGCATGTGGACGCATGATGTTTGCTTTAAATAAATAAAGAATTCTGGAATCAACACCATTTAAATTAGTTAAACAGAGTTCACCTGCCGTGTGTTGTCTTGGATCAAGTGGTTTCACAGACTGGAAAGGAGGATCAACTTATCAGAATGACACAAAATAATATTCAGATGGAGCTGCACCAATACGACACTAAATAATTTTTCAGTAACAAGAATACTGTACTGATTAAGACATTCTTAATAGGTGCACAGAAGTCCTATACCATAAATAAGACCATTATTAAATCTTGATTGTAAAATAAAAACCCATTTTTCGTAAAAAAAAACATTGATTTTGTTCCAGATGTAACACCTTTGTAAATAAAAAGCAATGCTTATAGATGAATGACAATGCTAGGTGTTCCCGTTGATTAAGTATAGAAATAATAAAACAGAAAACCGAACAGAAATTTGATTGACAGGAAAAAAAAATAATCCAAAAACCCAAGTCTTTTCCAATTGGGACAACAGATTGCAGGCAGGCTGGCTGGAAGAGACTGTGTTGACTAGGCAAGTAGGATTTATCACATATGGACTGGATTCCAGGAAGCAGGATGGATAACATAAATTAAACAGACTGTAAGCAAAAGGGAGCCTAATTAGAAACTTGGAGGCCAAACTGGAATCGTCCGCGGCTGACATATACATAGATAACACCAACACTGAGAGAATTATAGAGGATGACATGGGCAGATATAAAAAAAAAAGAATGTAAAGATTCAGAGATAAAAAGACTTCAAAAGGCAAAAATTATAAAAAATAATATATCACAAAAAATCAGAACTCTAAATGGCAGTATATTGCAATTAAGAACAAAGTTCTTAACGTTCTCACTTTGCTGACACATTATTGGAGGAATTACTGTAGATATAGATTTTATGTGAGGTTACCAAGCAACCAAGAGCAAGATTTGCCACTAAACCATTTACAGTGAGATAAACGTTATAGCTAAGCCCTGAAAAGAAGAAAAGGGCTAGTTGCCTGATGGATGGACATTTAGATAAAATACCATAAAGTAAAAAAATAAATAAAAATAAACCTTTGTAATGTTATCACAATCCATCTTTTGAGCTGTGCTTTCGTCTGGCATTACAAAATCTCTTTAAAAAAAAACATACTTATACTCTATATACTTTGAAATAATTAATTTTTTTAAATACCTGTCTTTAACAAATATCTCAAGCTGGAGAACATCGGTTAACACTGAATTTTTAGTCTCAGTATAATTTTTTCAATTAAAAATCCTATCTGGACTGGAACAGGTGGACATGAAGGCACTTTGGTCTAAAACATCTAACCGTCCTGATAGGGAACCCCTACCTCAGTGTCTAGTCTTTTGTTGGAACTTGTATCCAAGGTTTGCCCCATTATTTAACCCAATCCATCTTATATATAATTATATATAAGCAGCTTCCCTGTCAGAGCTGGTGGAGAAGGATGCCTCAATCGCCATGGGTTACACTAGAAATGCCATATCCAGGGGATTGCCCAGTGTTTTTTAACCACATATGAAATCAAGAGTGTTGCCGAAAAGTCTAGTTTTGATCCATAACATTTTCTTCCACATAACAGAAAGGTTCTTAAGGATTTTCTCTAGCAAATATTTAAGTCCTAGAGAAAACAGCGATGATTATACTACATCTGTGACTTCTGGCATATGTCTTTTGCTTTAGATTCAGTCTAGTAATATCAGAGGAAAAAGTTGCAAAAATTAAAAGTTTTTAACAGTATGTATTAGCTTTCTTCCCTTCACTAATATGCACTGGTCTGTGATCCATAAAAAAAGAATCTGAGATGCATGTACGAATTTATAAATGTTTTAGTCATGCACTGTATCCTAAATAGCTCCACTGACACCAATTAAACAAGCATGGTTTATTAAGACATTTTTATTGCAGTTTATAAATATGCTGCTGCCTAGGATATTGAGTAATGGAGTTTCATTTCTACACATATCTCTGTAATGTTTAAATAAGTAGGTCATAGGATGTGAACAAAGAGTGCTTGAATATTCTGTTTCTTTCATGTAATATGGTAGAGTAAATATTTTTCAAACTGCAGCATAAACAGTACATTTATGGACAAAGTCGATGTGTTTTCATCTCTTTTAACATTCTTTATTAATATAATGAAACGGATCAGCTGTTCGTTGTGCTGACAGATCATTTCAAAGCTCCAACACCTGATCTAAGACAGCAGCACTGATGGTGTATGAGAAAACATCTTCGCTGGATTAGTGTGCAATATAAGGTAAACATGAGTATAAACTCTAAGAGAATGTGAGCTCCAGCACCAGGGAAAATAAAGGTTAAAACCAGAAAATGGGTGACAGATATAAGCAGGGGCAACAGTGGCATCAGATGCAGAAGTTCGTCTTGTTGCTTAGAACCCCAAACGTGATCTTGGGGAAGACACTTCACCTGCATTGCCTACTGATGGTGGTCAGAGGGCCCTGTGGCACCTGGCAGACTCACTTCTGTCAGTTAGCCCCACTGCAGCTATGGCTACAATGTAACTTGCCACCATCAGCATATGCATGACTAAATGTAATGTAAAACACTTTGGAGTCCCCTAACTTAAACAGTATAACTGTATAAGTACAGGATATCATTACCTAAAGGTTAGGATAAGAGATGATAAGTTAATAGTGAATCTACTTTAGATGAAAAATACCCCTAACATTTCACTGTAATATTTTAAAGAAATCTGATCTTGGTTTGTGCAGTGAAGTTTTTGTCTGTGGTTTCATTGACTTTAACATTAAAATCAAATCAAACATATTTCACAGTGTCTCCCTTAAGGTGTGTTAACATCAGTGGACTGCAGATTAACCTCCTCTTCTCACTATGATCCATCTGAATAAAAAGCATCTTCTGGTTCCCAGTGAAGAAGCTGATGTGTACCTTATCAGAACGTTTCCAATCATATACAAACTTGAAGGGTTTGTATTTGTCTTACAGTGAAACAGATTCATTTCTGAAGAGCCCTGCTTCACCCTTGTTCTGAGAAATAAATATTTTCTTAGGTAATTCCTTTAGAAAAGAGGCTTTACTAAGTCTTAGAGTAATTATCCTCGAGAAAAATCTCTTTCCCATTCAGAACCTTACAAAGTATTCATACCCTTTAAGATCTCTTTACATTTCATTACAGTCACAACCAAAGTAAAAGGCATTTCAATAAGATACTCTAGACCAACACAACATAAAGCATGCATGTGAGGTAGAATGAAATGGTAACAGGCTTTTAGAAATTTATTACAAATTAAAATCCGAAAAGCCTGTCATGCCAAGGAATTCAGCCCCTTAACTCTGATGCCCTTTATGGAAACTGAAGATAAATAATTGATTTTAGGCGTCGACTTCATTATCAAATATATTTACTATATCTTATTGACTTTTGCATAAATAAATCTGTCCTGTAAAGATTTTAGTAGTTTGAAAGAGAAGAAAAAAGTGCCTTGAAGAGTAAAGGAAAGAGGAGATGATAAAACCAGCTCAAGTTATAAAACACTGTCCAGAAATCTCACAGAGATCTTAATATCTGAATGTCGAAGGAGTATGGCAAAGCTGCAAAGCCTCAAAGACATTGCCGGTAAGAGTGGATACCATGCTAATTTTACAGTAAACAGACATATAGATATGGGCAGGAAGGTACCGCATTACCTGAATATCAACCCTGCACAATTTGCATGTTTATAAAGTCTCTCAGGGAAATTTAGCCACATAAACTTCCGCCTTTATAACAAATGGGAAAAGGGGGAAGTGACGTATGCCTAAAAGCAGTCTGCACTTTTGTGGTTGTTTAGTGTGGCAGGGTTACTGCCACTGTCCTCAAAGTTGCTTAGTGATGGTAATAGTGATACAGACCCCCTCGGGCCGTGACAGAGGAGTCATTCAACCAGTTATAAGTCAATGTAGAATCTCAAAAGTTATTAAAAAAAAATTATGAAGGTTGAGAAGTTACTTAGTGCTGGTTTAAAACTAAACTAGAATAGAGCAATATTTAAAATTCCTGTTCAGAGGCACTCAATCCAATCTGACGTTGAGCTATTTAGCAGATTGGTTACAAATTTTGGTCTCCAGATAAGCTGCTAGAGACACAGTCAGCAGTAATTGCAGCAAAACTTAATTTTATACAAAATCAACTAAAAGGGTTTAGAGAGCTAACATATATGCATGCCACATATATTGAATTTTGCAAGGCGCTAATGTTTAGGGCTTCAAATGAAGCCCAACCTAACTTAAAATAAAAAGTTGGATCAACGGGTCATTATGATGTTCACATTGCTATTATTCTGTTGATCGTTCTGCCAGAGCTTACACACACACACACACACACACACACACACACACACAAACCCTCCACTAGTTCTGTTGACTCCACAATATTACCTTGCTGTAAGGCGGAGATATAGAAATGGACGACAAAGTGTCATGGAGGGCAAGATGACAAAAAAAATAAAAACCCAAAGCGGTGACTTTCAGGTAAAAAGTTCATCATGCAAACATAGAACTTATTTCAGCATGGGTATGCATTATTTTGAAAGCAGGAACCTCAGAGGGATATTGCAGTACATTTTGAGATTCTACTGTGTTCCTATTATCTCAGCTGGCAGTGCATTTGGAGGTCAGCATGGTGGTGATTTCTCTGCAGGGCCTGATTAGAGTGGAGCGAAAGAAAGTGATCTAGAACATTCTCTGTGGTCCCACCAGGATGTCAGCTTTCACAGACCACTGCATCGCACTGCATCGCAGCATGCTAAAGAGAACTTTTTAAGTTCTTGTGTCACACTGAGAGGGAATGAGGAAATATATGGGCTGCAGCATTGCTGTGCACAAAAGCACCACCTTTAAAGAAAATAAATCTCTAAAATTGTTGTTTTTTAATACAGATTGCCTGAGACTGATTTTATACTGTTTGGTCCTGTATGGTTTTACCTTGCACGACCTGCATCCAGCTCCATCGCTCTTTGTGCAGCTTCAGCAGGAACCTCTCAGTGGCGATGTTGCTTCACAGTTTGAGCTTATACTCCTTTGGTGGGAGCATATAGCATAACCCCCAGGCACTTTGAAACAACTGATCTGCATCCTCATTAACATTCTCTCTGTGTGGATTCAGGCTTATTCAACATGATGCAGTGATAATTGATTTTGTTATCATATACATATCTGGGCGATCTGTGATTATCTCTAACATGTTTAAAGATTAGATGAAAGCTGGGATAGTGCAGAAGTCTTAGCTTGCAATCTGTGTCCATGTGTGTGTGTGTTCAAACAGGGCTGAAAAGATTATATGTCTGCAGGGTGAATAGACAATAGGTGTGTTTTCAAATGTGTGAACCATTCAAGAGTGCTGCCTTTTAGAGCCGTCATTAGTGCCTCATTCTGAGATGCTGTAAAGTATTTTTGCTGACCCAAAACAGATGTAATTTTTTTTTCTCAGCAATGCTCCCAGTCCTCCCACCCTTCTGTCTGTAGCACATCCAAAACGCACACACAGGCAGAGACACACACAAGCAGACGCAGACACACAGGCAGAGACACACACAGGCATGCTCTGGTCTCCTGAGACGCCTTCATAGCAGATGAATATCTTTATAATTAGTGGAAAACATACAAAGTAGAGGACTGAATCAGCTTCTTGTCCATTTTAAGCCTGTTTCGATTACACTTTTTTTGTGAGGGGGTGTCTATTGACATGAAGGGTGTTGAATGAGTTTTCATACCCTATAAACTTTATAGCATTATGTCCCTTTGTAGCTATAAACTTAAATGATTTTATGACTAGAGTAAGTTATGATTTTTATTTCACTCAAATGAGTCAATACTTGTAAAACTGTTTTCTGCATAAACAGCTGCTATTGTTAGGGTATTGTTTGCACTAGCTTTGCACATCCGTAGTCGAAAAATTTCACACATTATTCAGAATGAAATAACTCAAGATGAGTCAAGTATGGTGGAAAGAATCTGTGAATTGTAACCTTTAGGTGTTACCACAGATCCTCTGTTTGTTTAGGGTTGTTAATCTGCTGAAAGCTGAATTTCTCCCACAGTCTCAAGCAATTTCAAGCTTCTAGAATGTTTTATTCCAAGACTGCCTGAGTTTAAGCTCCATTTGTTCTTCTATCAAATCTCAGCACTTTCTGTCTTCTCGAGGCACAATACTGCCGTTACCATTTTTCAACCTGGGGATTATTAATTTTTTCTTACCACTTTTCCTTAAAGGCTGCCTAAGCTTCAGCTCCTCCAGAGTTACCATGAATTCCTTCGCTGAATCTCCAAATAATGCTTTGCATACAAATTGTAATCATATGTTGACAACAGAATTTAATTGTTGCAATGAATTTTATTTGGGGGACAATCCCCTGATTAAGTTGCCATCCAGCAAATGGAAATAGGGTGGGGTGGTTGGAGCTGTACAGTGGTGTAGTTAGTAGCACTGTAGTTTGCAGCACAGGAGTCCTGGAATCGATTATCAGTCTTGGGTGTAATGACTCAGGATGGTGGGACCCAGAATTCAGGCAAGACATACAGTTGATTATTTAAAAAGTCTTTATTCAAACAATTAAAAAGATTCTGCAGTGGCAGCGGGCATCAGAAGCAGGAACGTCTACTGGAGAGAAACACAGGTTAGTGACTGCTATAATCTGATGGAGGACGATTCTGAACGCGCAAATCATTAACCTGGTTTGACAGTTGGTCCGTGCCCTGAGAACGAGGATGATTCCAGCCGGTTAACTGAACAGATGCAGTGGACGCTGCCAGAGAGTTCCAGATGCGGTAGCCTAGAACGCTGCAGAGCTGACAGGAGATAAGATCTGAGTTGACAAAGGAAGGCAGGATAATCCACAGGGCGAAGCCATGAGGCATATCCAGGTTCAGTCCACAGAAGAATCCAACAGGAATCCAAAGACAGGCAGGCAAACTAATCAGACAGGCACAGGCAGGCTTAAAGTTCCAAATACAGAAACAGATCAGGATCAGACAATTAGAACACTATAGAAATGCCAGAGAAGTCTCAACACCAAAGGCTCAAGAATAGACTGGCTCAGATTGCTGGGAAACGGGCAGCTTAAATAGGAAACCAGAACAGGTGGATCTGATGAGCAGGGCAGAGCTAGACAGATGAATGAAATGAATAATCAAGCTTGCCATCAGCGCCAAAATCATGACATTGGGCTTTTTCAGCATGTTCTCTTAAAGCATGTGTGGTTCCTCTCAAGTTAAAATCACTTCCTCCTCACACATAAATGTAGAGTTAATTGCACAGAACCTTTATCTGTGCCCTGGATCTTTCAAGGATAAGAACGTATTTGTAGAGGTAAGAAGCAGACTATTCTCCAGCAAACAGGAGATACTCTCTCCAACAATCTGAAAACTCCCCACTGACCGGCTCCTCATTTGGATCTGGTAGATAACAGATGTCTGTAAAAAAAAAAGCGCTGTCATGAAAACCAAGGTATGATTTTGAAGATATTGGACTTTTTGAAAAAGATCACATATGATCAGCTTTGAAAACAAGAACGGTTGCCTTTAAGTCGTTCCCTTTTAACTCAAACACTGGGATGCAATTTTTGCATAGATAGCTCATGCTTAAAAGAAATAGAAAATGGCTCCATAACTATGTTCTACTTTGTCTTTGTCTATCACATAAAACCCCAGTAAACAACATTCGTATATGAGATATGAAGAAGCATTTTTTTTTTTAACAACAAATATGATTTTCAAATCATAAAAGCTGCTCCTTTTGTGGTTTGGACCCACCATACAGTAATACCAGACCTACTGCTCAGTCCTCTCTTTTTATGTTGTCTCTTGCTTCTCTGGGTCAGGCTAAACCTCTTGTTATTCAGCAGCCAACATTTTGGCTGCAGTTTAAGGCATATAGAACAATTTCATTTAAAGCACAAAAAATCTACCATTACTGTAGGCACCCAGTGTACTTATTTGGTGATTCAGAATCATAGAAAAATGTCACTTAAATAATATCAAATGGATCACAGACATAACAGCAAATCACAGACGCAAGAGAAAGAAGATATAACTTCAACATTTTTCAAATCTTATGAGAAAAAATACCTAAAAGATACATTTATCTTTTTTGTAGGTAGGCACCAAAATATCAATAATTCATTGTGCATAAAACAATGTTTTCTTTCCTGCTCTTGCTTGACTTTTTGAACAATAATTTGTCTTTTTGAACGCTGTATCAACTATTTTCTAAAATACCAAGAACAGGTCAATGTCTGAAAAGACCTTTGCAGGCAGTTTCTCTGCCTGTGAGATCAATGAAGAAAAAAAATCGAGCTTTGCTCAAAGATTTTTATTTATTTATTTTGGATTCCCCATCCAGCTCATGGCATCATTATCTCTGTCTAATTACAAACAACATTTTATATTTTCCATAAAAATGTGTTTTTTTTTTATTTCTTTTATAAATAAACAGATTTTCCATAGAAACTACAGCCATTTCAAACTAAAACATGCATCACTTGTAGCCGGTTTTCTTTACAAAAGAATGACTCATTTTAAATTGTAGATATTCTATTTAATTTCACGTCAGACTTGTGGGCATACATAAACTATTTAGCTCTTAAAGGCTTTAGAAAAGTCTGGATTGTGACATGATGACGCAGTAAAGTTCAGTATAAAAGAAAACAGCAGGGTTAGAAGTTTGAATGAGACTGGACTGAAAGTCTTCTCATGTACCTTATACATTAACCCATCCATACCCCTGTCCAGCACAGTTGGATATAAAAAAATATAATGTTATACAAGTATGTATTAGTTTTAATGTTGATTTTATACTTTTTTTTGATCAAATAGTAACTTTTCCATCAGAGAAGCATAATAGAAAATGTTGCAATGTAAATAATATTGTCAAATATTTAAAAATCATGTTCATCATTCCCTCATTTCTCATTTGTCTGGAGGATCTGTGATGCTATAGCCTATTTCTTGTTTTTCTAAAGGGACTAACCTTCTTAGGGCATAAGGTATCTGATTCATTTGTGTTGGACTCTGAATAAAAGGTTATTGTGTGTTGTTATTTTTTTCTGGAGAGTAATAATTTAAAATTTACAATCAAATAGAAACAGAAATGTTCCAGCTATCATAGAATCAGCCTCCTTCCTTTGCCAGAGCAGCCTATAAACCTAAATCTAGATGAGGTTTAATTGTTAGTTCAGCACATACCAGGTTATCCAACTTTAAACCAACCGATTTGAAAAAATATGGCAAAGCATATGAACCCTGGTTTATGAATGCAATTTCCTTCTACATTCTATTTAATTAGAGGGGAACATTTCTGGTTTTTTTTTTTTTTTTTTTTTTTTTCAAAAGTGGAAAATAACTCAATATGGCTAGGTTGCATAAATAATTCAGTAATATACATAAGTACAAATAGTTTATGTGCGATTCTAATGATTTTTATTTCATTAAATCCTACAAATACACATTTCTACGAAACTTCATTTTGTCTTCAATGAAGACAACTACATGTTATTATGTGACCAATTTTCCAGTTTGGAACATCGTCATTCCCAGATTCAGGTTTCAACTTCAAAAATAGTTAACTCTTATCTGCAACCTGTTTTTCTGATAAATATTGAACACTTTCATCCTATAAGCAGCATACGTGTTTGCAGGTTTAGGCAGCTCTATATTGCAGCTAGTTGGGTTGTTTTATCTAAACCTTGTAAACAATTATCATGAGAATTTATTCTCACTAGTCAAACAAAAGAATACTTGTAATATTTGTATCAAAGTTTAAGAACCAAGTGTTTTGGATGATGGTTGAACCTCAAACTCTTCTCAAACGGTGTGAAATTCCCTTAGAAGCATACTGAGGAACTGAAGCTGCTTCGATTGTGTCAAAGAAACAATATCAGCCTGAGTGAAATATTTTTCCTTTGCCGCTGTCTAGCAGACATCAGAGGCTGCCATCTCTCTCTTCAAAGCAACCCCGACTCCCCTGACAAAAACAGTAATTTTACCTTGCAACAAACCAAAATTGCTGTCCAAGTGCTGCCTCAATAACTTAGTTTTAGCCACTGTGTAGAAAAAAAACAGCAATTCGAAACTACTTTAAGTTTTCATATTGTTGTTTTTTGTCCTCTTTTGTAATCCAGACTTGTTTTTGTTACAAAAAGCCAACATATTCGAGGCTCCAACCGTCCAAGTTTTCATTCGTTAGTTTGTTTGATGCCTTATCTCTGCATTTACTCTCATCTCAGTAATTAAAGTGCTATCCATGTTTCAGCTGAGTCTAAACATTATGTGGGGGAATTACTTGGATGGTCTGAGAAGGTCGGCCTGAGATTCTAACCCTGTCCTGACATGATGGATCTACTGCTCCACTTCTGCTGGCTCAACACATGAGAGATCTGCTTTCAATTACTAAGGAGAAAACACACACACTCCCCCAACTGTTATACACACTTAATTGCTGTGAGCACCTTTAATTCAAAGATGATTATTACTATATCATTATTATTTACTACTTAAGCATTCTCTGTCCAGGGCTTGATGGCGCTTCAGTTGTAACCTTCTCTCTGAGTTTATACAACAACTATTGAACTGATGAGCTGACCTGCATCTACACACAAACACACAGATGTGTGTTTGCCTTGCAGCATGAATTATTGAGTGTGTTATTTGAGGGACAGCTGGCTCTTGAGCACATTAACTGTCTCAGTCAGACAGCCAGTAATACAGTGACAGCGATGCAGCGAAAAAGAGAAGAGAGGGACTGATAGGACGCCAATCCAATTTCACTCAGACTTGTATCACTAAGCAATTATACCACAAAGTCTTTATATAGGACCTGTGTCAATTAATGGGAAGAATTAAAAATGAATTCAGCTTTTTATTCTGCAGCAACAGAAGATAAAATTATTTGTAGAAGCCTGTCTTGATTTGCTGTCTGTAAATAGAGTGGAATCAATTATGAATTGATTATCTTCTCCAGAGCGCAGCTTCATGCATTGAACAACGATTCTCCTCCAACATACAGCAGTTTACTTTTTCTATCATAGAGAAGAAAAAAAATGCTATAATTCATGAACTTTTAAGATGGATTTATTCCAATGCTGTTACTTTATTCCAATGAAACACAGCACCCATCTAAAAACAAGAAATAGGATCAATTTGTATATTTCACAGAGTAATGATATACAGCTTGTGAAAACCTATAGTTCTGCTTCTATTTCCCAGGAAATTTGGACATTACATACGAACATTAAACTAACTCTTTATTAACAGCAATTTTAGTGTATGGAACAATTTATTATTAGGACAATTGCTTGCTTAAGCTACATTAGAGCCAATGAAGCTGAAGCTTTTAGAGCATCCTAGGCTGATCAGCTCCTGCCATGCTGCATTGATGCAGTAATTTATACTATAGGAGTGCAGACCAAGTACGCAGCGTAACTTGATTCTGTGTTTCTTTCGGCTGCAAGCCATGTTCATCAAAATAAACAGAAATAAAAAGTTGTACATAAATATGTGTTCCAATCTATGTTGAATCCAGGTTGCAGTTAAATTAATGACAAAAACATGTATTTGAAACTATAATCTCATTTGCTGAGATAAACCTGTATGTATTGAGTGGAGCTAAAGTCAGAAGAACAGATAGAAGCCTTTTGTGCACAGCCATTACATTTCCCTTTAAGCTGCACTGCCGGTGATCCTGCTGTGGCAAGCCCTTCCCAGTTGCTCACACCTGCGTCTCCTGTGTGTGTGTAAATATATATATATATAAAAATGTGTGTGTGTGTGTGGTTGTCACCCACCCATGTTGGCGAATTTGGGTTCCTTCCTTGCAGCACTGCTGGGTGAGAGCAGGGTGCAGCCTTTGGGTACCCACTTTCCTCTCTGTAGGTGTCCCCATCCTGCCTTCAGATGTTTACTCCATTAATCTGCATACATGACCTTACAAAATTAGTCCTTGCTAGTTCCAAATGTTTAAACCCCACATAATAATCTGAGATATCAGAGGACTAAAGGAGGAAGGGGAAAATTTGGATGCAAACATGAAAAAAATAACTCTTCTGCAGGTGTATGCAGGCCCCTGATTTAGGCTAGAAAAACGGTATTAAATCGCTTCACTAGCCTGTTATAAATATTTGCCTTTGCCCCTAATTTTTGGGGGGCAACTGACTCATTAAATCATTCCCTGTTTTGCGAAGTTTAAATGAGCCATGTTGTAACTGCGAGGTAAATGTCAGGGGTTTTCAGCCGGAAACCTTCGCCACGAGAATGTGACCGCGGGATGTCGAGTAAATCAATATGGAAGTTGAGGGAGAAGGGCTGAGGGAGGGAGGGAGGGGGGGAAGGTAGTGCTGCAGGTAAAAAGGAAAAATGATAGCAGGAGGAGGAGAGGCAGGAGGGAATGAGAAGAATGACATGCAGGAGGGAGAAACTGGAAGAAGGACTCAGAAGTATTCTTTGCCTCTTGAGGAGCAGGTCAATCTGTGACATTATGACATTATCTGTGTGTGCGTGTGTATCAATGTAAGAATAGGCTGGGTTTTTGTCGGTATAATAAAAAGGATTCACACAAAATTGTGCTAAATCCAATACAATAACTCACAATTTTAGAAGAAAAAAAGAAACAGAAATGAATAGGTTTACACACTTTCTGGGACCCCTGATAAAGATGTTTAAAAAGGCCTTTTTCAAAAACCTATTGTATTCTATTTGCTGGGTAAATACAGAATCTAGCTGTTGAGAAGACCTGCAGATTTCAAGATGCAACTCCGTGCTTCACTGAGGCTCAGAGATGTATTACCGTCTTTTCAATTCTTTTTACTTTACTTTGGGGGGGTGAGATCAATCTTCATCAAGCCTTGTGAGAAGAGAAATGAGCCTTGTGTCATGTCACATTTACTCTCAGGGGAAACAGGAAGTCATTGATTACCATTGATAGATTGGTAGACATTGGGTTAGATTTATAAAAGGTCAAGTAGCTACAAATTGATTGTAGCATAAACGTTTCCAGGACTCTTAATAACTTTGGATGCAAGCAGGAATTACTTTACACTGAAATTGTCCGTCTTTCACGTTACAACCTTCGTCAGTAACCTTGAAAATGTGCATACTATATATGCATCGTTTTTCTGTATATTGACAGCATTACCTTGACAACCAAGCACAGTGAACTAGAAGCCAAATGATTCATTCATGTGTTTATTTTGTTCTTCTTTTGCACATGAAAGTTGATTACATATAACAACTGAATGTTTTGTTTGTGGACCAAATAACCGTCCAGCTGAATAATGCTCAATGATGTGTTTGAATACTTTCTCAGTAGATGTTTCTAGATTTCTGCTCTGCTGCTTTAAAAGACAACAACTTCTTCCTCCCCCCCCAACAGGAGCCTGATGATGTGCAGGCTCTGCAGAGCAGGACTTTTAAACAATATCATTTCCATTTCAAAGCTCCCGCTGCTTCCTCACAGACATGCAAGCTGTGGCATGTTACACGGATCAGGATGCATGTTGCCACAAACTGCCTCGTCATTTGCACTCCTTTATTGCCACGATGATAGATAACCCGGTTTGTGTTGTCTCGTTTCAAAGAAAGCTGGTGTGTGCCGATTCAATTAGGGAGCAGGCGTGGTTGCTGGGCTTTCCTGTGAGGCATCGCTGCCGTTTGACATGAGAATCAAACAAAGGGCCTTGTTACTGTGGCTGTCAATTACACGGCAGACATACAGCAGAGAGGGACTGATTTATATGTGGGCCTGTGAGGATACATCCACTAAACTGTTTAGAAGATGCAATTACGTGCTTATTTATCCCACCCACTTCCACATAACTAATAAAAGGACAGATTAGGCTCTGTTGGCCCCCGAAATTAATCCCTCATCTGAATACTGCTGAACATAAACACACACACTTAAGCGCACAGCAGTTTCTCCTGCAACTTTAATGTTCTCATTTATCCTCTTATGCACAAATGTCAACCTTTGTCAGCCCTCATCTCCTCTCTTTCTCCTCATCCTTTAACTAGGCTCCACACCTTCTCCAGCTCATCTCGCCCCTTTTTCCTTTGTATTTGCTTCCATGCCTTATACTCAATTTATTACTCCCCTCCTTCCACGACAGCTCGTTCTGTCTGTATTTCACTCTTCTCGCTTTATTGTATCCAGCTCACCCCCTTCTTGCCCTCTTCTCTCCATTCTGCATAGATATTACACATTTCTCTAACATATCCGGCTCTTTGTTGTGGTTCATTGTCTTTTCTTTCTCTCTCTATGCTTGGGGATCCTCTAGTGACATCACCACTCTTACAGTTACCATGGTTTCAGCGGAGAGGGACAGTAATATCATTTTTGATCAAACAGACCGATCATTTTACACACATTTGGAAACAGGAGTTAGTTTCAGGAACAATTCTTTATTAAAGCATACACAGTTATGGCAGGTTTTGGGAAAGGTTATGTGTGAGTGAGTCTAAGGTCAGGTTAATGTTAAGGACGGGTCTGTGTGAACGAACAAGTCGTCATCATACAGATCTTCATCCAGATCGGCTTCCTCTTCGGTGAAGTAGGTGGGAAAAGGAGGACTAAGCAGAGAGGATCGTCTGGTTGGAAGTATGCTGTCGCTCACCTGCAAAACACAAACATACACTTAGTAGAATAATAAAAATCTGATGAAATGGCTGCAGTGGCAGCAGGAAAACATATTTCCCAAGTGGTTTTAAAAACACAGGAGTTTATTACTCAGAGGCAAATTTACATCTAAACAGCTGTAAGGAATGTTGGGCCAGTATTTCACACAAATGCCTCACAAAGTTCCTCAAATAAATGCTGAAGTTTATAAAAGAAACACTTTTTTTTTTCCCTTGTTGAAAAAAAGTAGGGATGTCCCGATCCAATCCTTTCACTCTTTTCTTCTTAGAGGATTAATAATAGCTTTTTGGACAAAAACTTTGAATGACTGCTGATACATTATCCACTGCATGCATAGTCTAAGCCTAGGAGAGGTTTTATTTGAAAGGTAGTTTAAAAATTAAGACTCGTTTCTACGTTAATGGCTTGTAAAACACTACCTTAAGCCATGTTTTTTGTTCATACAAGTATTTCTCCCAAGCTTTCTAAGGCTTTTGCTGCACAATTCAAAAATGTTTACATTCAATTTTTTGCTTCGCTTTTGGATAATTCTGCGTCCACATAGTCTGACTTACTCCAATACACAAGCTCCCCCAGTAGGTGGTAATATGAACAACATAAAAATAAAGCTCAAACAAATAAAGCAGTGCTGGAAAGTGGAAAAAACATCTTCTGAAAGCTGCTGCTTAAGTTTTCTTTAACACCGTTGACCCTTTTAACGCACAAGTCCTTTAATTTGAAGATTAATTAAAACAGTTTTAATAGAGCAAAAAAGAAATGAATAAATAAACCCTGCCAAAATATCGATATAGCCTCTTTATTCATTAAATGTACTATAAACCAGGTAAAAAGGTTTAAATGTGGTAGAAAATCTAATTTTTGCAAAAATATGCATATTTTCCCTTATTCAGCTTCCAACCATGGGCATATTTTATAGGTATTTGCATCCTTTTTTAGATGGTTAACACTGGATAGTATTCCATGAAGTGTCCTGTTAAATCTTTTGATTCTTAAAATCATAGGGTTTTATTTTCCATGATCAGTAGGAGTTCCCACTTAGCATCACAAATGGTGCAGCTGTGGACCTCACAATTAAAATAGAGCAGGGGTCTTCAACGTTTTCTAGGACAAGGACCCCCAAACTGATGGCGAGATGGAGCGGGGACCCCCTAATTATATATATTGAATGAAATTGTGTTATATCAAACTGGTCCTATAGTCACTCTATTACAGATGGAGTCATGTAATGGAAGTGATTTCTCCCTGGGATTATAAAGTATTTCTGATTCGGATTCCTGGTTGATGGGACTGGTGTTGTGAATGAAACGGTGCCCAGCTTAAAAGAGCTCCTGTGTGTCGCTGAATGTGTGCATTGATGACTGAAAGACATCTTCTGCCTCCATTTATCTGTTTAATACAGTGTGTTTAATTCATGTTTATGTGTATTTAAAGAATTTTCAATTAGTGGAACAATTGCAGGGGGGAATATAAAAAAAAAAAAAAGAGTGTTATCAACCAAAACTTTCGCGACCCCCATGCAGTACCTCTGTGGAACCCCTAGGGGTCACGGACCCCCTGTTGAAGACCTACGAAATAGAGAATATGCAAAGGCCAAAATCGCAGTTTATGGGGGATACCACAAGATTTCAAAGTGAAAAGAATACTTAAATGTAAAAGGAGTAGTTCCCCGAGTTATTGTCAGATATTCAGAAAGCAGACTACGTAGGGCATAGCTCCATATCATTTCATTACACAATGTTAAACTAATACACGATTATGTAGCAGCAGAACAACTTTATCTTGAGGTTCAGGTTGCTCAGGATTAGCTGTAATCTAACTGACTGAGTGTAGCAGCATATCAGCAAACTGTGAAAGCACAGTTAGCAGGTACAAGTTTAAAGACAACTGCAGAGTTATTTGTTGTCTGATAGTTCTTTCAAAGTTAACTAATGATGCGTTTGTCAAGGGCGACTCATGGTCACAGTTTTATACAATAATTCCAAACGTGGTTTTAAAGCGGCATTCATTTTGTTAGTTTTGAAAGTATGCAGACAGGAAAGTGGATTACAAGAGAGATGAGAGACATTCGGGAAAAGACAGCAGGACCGGGACTCTAACCTGTCACAGCTAATATGTGGATCATGCAGCATCCCGCTACTAAATTTTTTAAGCATTAAAAACAAATTTATTTTAATCTAGAACCAGATTGGGACTTTGTATTTTTGAGCTCAAAACCCCCAAACTTAAAAAAATAAAAGAAGGATGAAAGTAGCAACCGATGTTTTACGATGCACTGATAAAAAAGCCAAACAGTGCTAAGAAGTGCAGGATGATTTACTTTAAATCGCAGAAATACACGCCTGTGTTACCCAGTCGTCCATATCTTGAAGCGAGTCTTACAAAGTTCAGTGTAAATGAGATCAGTATCTAGTTAGCAGACCTTCTGACCTCAGTGTGAAGTAAACAATACATGCTTCACAGATCCTTGACTCCTGGATCAATAACTAATATGTGAAAGATCATTAAAATAAAAACACCAATTTTCAAAGACGTAGCAAATAGTTTCTCCTGGCTAACACTCAGCAAAATGCTCCAAGCAGGTCTGATGACAGGTTTTTATGTGCAGCTGACAGTAAGCCAAGTGAACGGAGCAGCTCCAGCTATGCTAACATCTGTTAGCCAGAAAATTATTTCAGTTGTTCAATTCTTTTATAAACTTATCTGTTTTTCAATTTAAAAAATGTTTTTCCAACATCAAATTTAATGTTTTTTATGCACTTTAATTTTCACTGTCACATTCTCACTGTCAGGTCACTCAGGGTTCCTACAGCATAAGACTTTTTAAGACTTTCTAATGCCACTTGAAATAAAAATTTAAGACCAAATTCACAAGAAACAAGAAAAACCTGCTTGCGACAACTTAACCCAAAGGTTTATTTTAACATAAACCACTGCACTAATGTTTCAGATTTTGAAAAGCTTCCCATACAGGAAGAAAGCTAAAAACATACAAATGACAGATATTGTTTTACAATTATTTAACTGAATTCACAAACTTTTTTTTTAGCAGGAAACAAAATAAATCAGGTTTAAAGCCACAACATAACCAGTGCTACGTCTTTTTTGCAGCAATTTTTCTTTGTATCGTTTTCTTAGTATGTTTGATTTGGTGATAAGTGGAGGCGTTGCAGAGACAAGGGTGGAACAAAACTGAGAAATACCGCCTGTTTCTCTGTAACTCGATTTTGACCCTTTGTGTTTTGTGCTTCACATGTGCGACTTCCCTGCCTTAATTCCCATCGTTCTGAGCTTGAATGACTTCTTGCACAAAATACACTGTGCCTCATGTATGTTCCCTGGTTTTAGCCATGGAGAAAACTCTTGGCTGGATAACCAATTTTCGTTACATTTACACTTGCTCATATTTTCCAGACAAAAAGTAAATGGCGCATCTCCCAAATGTCCCGGCCGCAACAAGGCTTTTATTGGTTCCGCTATCGGGACGGAACCAATAATGGCGAGCCGTTATTTTTTTTTCATAAAAAAAAAAAAAAAATCAAATTTTAATGTTTTATTTAGATTACAAAAATAAATCGTAATAAATGTTTTAACAATTAAGACCTATGCAAGACTGATTTAGGACATTTTAATACCAATTAAGGCCTTAGTTTTATTTTGAAGAATTTAATGCCTTTTAAGACTTTTTAAGGACCCGCGGGAACCCTGTCACTAGTCGGGTCTAACAATGACAAACAGTCCGCCTGCTGGCGACGGATGTGAAGAATGAAGGAGCACAAAGGAAGAAGGAGGACCTGCACTTGAAGCCTGAAGCCATTCTGTTCGAGTGGGGAGACGGTACCCAGTCACAAAACGTATAAGACCATGAATGAAAGGCAGGATAATGGCATGGAAAAGGAACTGATTCTTAAAGAGGCCAATTTTAAAGTTTCCACTGGCTATTCTGTGTGATTTATGGTGATGCAGACACACTCAGACGTAGCTCAAGGACCCGGAATCACACCCCTGTATCTACTCCTCACTTTAAATTCAGGTAATAACATTGCAAATAACGATTAGGTGGTGATCAGCATGATAAACGACAAAACATGCAAAAACACAACTCTGTAAAACCTTCCCTTAGAGTAATTTACTTCTAACAGTTATGATGGATAATCATTTTATTTTCCCACAAGTTTCACTTTAATTTTCCCTTGGCTACACTTCAAAGAAACCCTGACACAATGCAGGACTCACAGCCTCTAATGAGTTATTAGTTAGATGTCTGGGAAAAAAAAATCAAAGGGAGTAGAAAAAAAAACTTGTTAGCTTCAGTTTTAATTGCAATCAATAAAGCAGATATGTTCCCTGGTTTATATCTTTACATTAGGGCTGCTAAAAAGAATAAAAACAGGTAAAAACCTGTGGCCTTTATCTAGAGAGATGAATGTGTGTGAGGCTGAGATGGGTTAAACGAGCATTTGTATTCATTATTACTTGTCTCCAGATCAAATAAGAATCCAGGTAAATGCGACACTTGCAAACTGATGAGGTGAGCACAACATGCATTTTAAGCAGATGGATGTTAAGGATTTTACCCACATCATTAAGGTGCATGCCTCCATTTCCTGTCCCGAGGGAAATACATATGCGTGCACACACACACACCCATGCTGATCCAGCGCGCTGTCAATGAAGATAAATCGCACCGTCTTGCAGGTGTGACGGCATTTCGCAGGTGCAAGGTCACTCGTCGCAGTCAGCTCTCGAAACATGCCTGAGCTGACCGCTGACTTCACACTCCACGTTATGTGTGGCTTGTTTTTTTATTTGTTTACCTTCAGGACACAGTTCCGATGACCGGGGACAGTGCCGTGAACGTACAGCACATTATATTTGGTATTCACCCTCCATATCTGTGAGACAGAAATGTGAAAACAAAGCAGATTGAACAAGATTAGATTAATAAAGGATTGAAGGACAAACGGGTTCAAAGCAGAATTGGCCCATGTTTGTATCAGCGCTTACCTTCAGGCCGTGAGCTGTGATGTATGTGTTGCCCATTCTTCCAGGCATCTTCTTTCCTTTGAAAACTTTGGCTGGATCCTAAATGCATATAAATATCAGACAAGCTTCAATAATAAAGGAAAAGAAGCAAACTTGTCATGTCTGTGTGTATTGCTGCATCCGTTACCCCTCCTGGTCCAGAAGCTCCTGGTCTGCGATGAGTTTTGGTTTGACCGTGGCTCGCTGGCTGACCTTTGAATCCCCAACGTTTCATCACACCTTGGAAACCCTTACCAATGCTACCAAAATACACAGACATAAACATTCACTCACATGATATGCAACTGGATTTAGGAAGTTTTACTGAAAAATGTATGGATTACAGCCTGAAAGTCATTGGATTATATAGGGATTGCATGTGTTGGACCAACTAGAAATGATGCATGCTTTTTATAAGAAATAAAAAGGACAACCTTTTCGAGGCTACAAAGGTCTTGAAACTGGGGCCGAGGTTCAACTTTCACCAGAAAAAGAACCCCAAACATGGATACCAGTGTTTCCCCAACATAGGTCAGGGCTGATTAATGAAGGGGTCGGCAACCCGCAGCTCTTTAATATCCCCCTTGCATCTCCCAGGAGCTTTTTCAACAATGTATGAAAATGGAAAAAGATGGAGTTTTTTTGTTTTTGTTTTGATATGGTGTGCAGGAGGTCAAACAAACATTAATTACGTTTTCCAAAGCTGTATAAATCTGTATAATAAATCAATTTAAACAACAAATGTAAATGTTTCATAGTGGCTCTGTGCCAGGCAGGTGGTTGCTGTAAACAAACTGGCGGGTGTATCTTGGGCCATGGATCCCAAAGGGGAAAAAAAGGAAGATAGTTGATGAGAACAGAGGATTTAAAGAAGAATGGATGGAAACATTTGCTTAGATTACCTATGTGGAAGGATTGCCTGCATGTTTGCTTTGCAATGAGAAGTTGTCAAATAATAAAAAGAGTAATTTGTAAAGGCATATCCAGGGAAGCCACGATAAATTTGCAGCCGACCACCAAGTTGGGAGTGAGAGAAAAGTGTAATTGCAGAATTTTGGAGCTAAATCAGTCTCTATCTTCACAAATACACATGGATTCATACATGCACAGGAAAAGCTCCACACACCCACAGCACAATTCACCATTCACAATAATTTCCTAACATACTGACTAAAAGAAAACTTTAACAAATATAAAAACTTCATAAAGCCTCTTCAAGTCAGAATTTATATAGATTAGTTATTTAATGAAAAACAAAAACATTAAATTATGCAAACTAAAATCTTCAATATCTGAAATGTAAAGAGATCTACCTAGGGGAAGATGTGTTTAAAAAAGAAAAAAACAACTTACGATTTGGCTGTGACGTCGACATATTGACCGGGCCGGAAATGTGCTGCATATAGAGGAGTGCCTTTAGATCATAGAGACAAAATAAAAGAATTATCAAAATTTGAGTTTACCATTTAAAGGCTAAACTCAATCTAGAAGTTTTGCTCATACCGGGTTTTATGACTGCATTGTCTGACACTCTAAAGATGGTGACTTTCTGTTTCGGAGGAACTCCGGCGTTCCTGAACATCTCCATTTCTTCGTCTGACTTCTGTCGTCATGATGGGGGAAAAAAGCATAAAACAAAACAAAGATTGATGGGATTGACAGAAGAAATAGAAGCAGCAAGAAACAGTTTGACTTTTAAAATATACCACCTTTCTCTTACACAGGAGCCAAAAACACACACTCACATGCAAACGCTTGCAGTCTTGGCAGTGAGAGTCTCTGACATTTGCTTTCACTCCGCTCGCTCTCAACTCAGCTCCTCCAATCACTCCAAACTCTCCCTCTTCCCTTCTGTTCACTGAAAATCAGTCTGCCAAAGCTGCTCCCTCCAACAAACGCTGACTGAGGCGTGATGCGGCTGTGAGGAGGGTTTAAAGCAACCCCAAGAGTCAAATCCTGACACTGATCCATCAGGCATCTATCGAATCGCAATGAATACCTTATACCCTAATTTATTCACTCCCTGTCCACTGTTTTCCATGAGATAACAATGGAGGTATAGAGCATACATAGTAAGTCTGTGAAAATGGAATCTTTGAAGATGTCCTCTACTGCTGAAGGGGACAGAGGATGGATATGTCGCTACGCATGTTCAACGTCTGATGAAAATATCTGATCTTTATGTCACTTTGGTTTTAAATCATTTGGACTTGAAATAAAGTTTTGAATTAACTTTCAGATTCAAAATAAATATATATTTTAGGACTGTTTAAGGATTTTAACCTGGTCAGAAGCTATTAATCCATTCAGTTACAGTGTGATCAGCAGGTACGCTGACTTAATCCAGCCATAAATGAAAATACATTATTTTTAAACTAATCCAAGGTTGGCTCAAAATAATGTTACAAGATGCCCTGACTGGCCAATTTACTAGACACACCTTACTAACACTTAGATGGGTTTCATTTTACCTTAAGAACTCCAGTAATTCGTCAGAAGTACTCATTATAGGTTTAGTTTCATGTTGATAAGGTGGCAGTAGCTGCAGAAACTTCAGATGCTCCCTACATGAACACTGAAAAGACCAAGGAGCTCATCGTGGACTTCAGGAGGAATGCTGACCCACATCCACCCATCCACGTCAAGGGGGTGGCGACGGAGCGTGTGGACAGCTTTAATTTCCTGGGAGTCCACATCTCGGAGGACCTGACCTAGATGACCACCTGCTCCAAACTCATCAAAATGGCGTTCCAGCATCTCTTCTTCATGAGGTCCCTGAGGAAAAACCATCTGTCCTCTGAGATCCTCACTAACTTCTACCACTGCACCATTGAGAGCATCCTTACTAACTGTATCACAGTTTGGTATGGGAACTGCTCTGCCTCAGACCGAAAGGCGTTGCAGAGGGTGGTGAAAGCTGCCCAGCGTATCACCAGGACAATGCTCCCTACCATCAAGGACATTTACAGTAAGCGGTGTTTGAAAAAGGGCTCCACTCAGTCTGCACACACACTCTTCTCATTCCTGCCCTCTGGGAGGCGTCAGAGAAGCCTACAGACTAGGAACCGGAACAGCTTCTTCCCACACCTGTCACGCTCCTGAATGCCTCCTGACACCAACTATAAGGACCCCCACACAGTCCATACATACACAGTTTCTGTATACATGTAAATAAATATTTATATCCTGTACAGCACTTCTGCATGGATGCAAACTACATTTTGTTGCTTTGTACTTGTGACAGTGTAATGTCAATAAAGTTGAATTCTGTTCTATTCTAGATGGGATTCTCCTTATAGCTGCTCTTTTGGAGGCCACTGCCCTACAGTGAACTTAGTTATGTTTAAGGAAAAGGTCTGAGATGATCTGAGCTATTTACCATGGTTACAGGAATTTCCTTCTAAAGCTGTGAGATCACTCTGGTCATGAACAGAAAACCAGCAACAACATCCATCTGACTGAACCACTGATGTCAGACAGGATTGAAACATGTTTTCATAATGTTTTAAATAAAACCAAGGCTCAGGGAACCAGGTGTTGTTTTCAAATCTATTACTGACCCATTGAGGCAGATATATTTTTTCAGTTTTCGGTTAATTTATCAAGCATTTCGTCGATCAATTGATTAATCTAAAAAAAGGTTACTTTTAGTAAATTAACACTACTCATTAAAAAAAAACCTTTGATTAAATTGTAAATGGCAAAAACATGAAAACACTCCATTCAGTGGTTACAAAATCAATAAGGTCTCTTTTTTAATCATCTGTCTCTCTTTCTGTGTAAATACACACATACAAATATCCATATATAGAAGGACTGGGCAACATGGCTGAAACATATAACCTCTGATTTTTTTCCTACCAAATCCGATCAATTGATTTATTGAAGAAAATATAATTTAAGTTCCACACTAAAAATGAGGAATACAGAGCTGTCAAAAAACTTATGTCAATCCTCTCCTCTGGTAAGTGACATTTATGTATGACCAACGAAAAATGTTGTAAAATAATCCTTTTTCACAACAAACTATGAAAATATAACACATTCAATGTCTGCAGGTAGTACACATCTAAGAACCAAATGTTATAAACTGATGTAACTCTGAGCTACGGAAGCCCATGAAGTTGATTGGTTAAAAAAAAAATCTTCAATTAAAAAAAAAAAAATCTATTCATAAAATCATTATTTTTTTATAGATTTTTTTTTTATCTGCTTATTTAGACATCCAATTGTACACTGACAGCACCAAGAAATCTTTTAATCTTTTAAATCTAGTAACTCCAACGCCAGGAGACTGGTAGGGCAGATTGTAAAGCATAAACTCACCCTTTAGCTTGTGATAATGTCAAATCTGTTCTTTAGGGAAAGACTAATAAAGGTTAATAGAAATAGGGATGAAAACAAGAAGCAAGATAAGTACTTAAAGGAGAAGTTCACTTTTTAACACTTTAAGCCCATTTTCTGTAGTGTCCAGGATGAAATCGAATGATCGACACCAAAATTTTGACAATTGGTCCTGTCTCTGCTTTTTGGCTCATTTAGAATCCACCCCTGGCTGCTTTAGAATGGCTTGCATAGAGCATGTCCGATAATGTCCTTAAAACAACCTTAAACGTTCTTTTTTTAAAATATGCTACTCACCGGGTCGTCAGCGCTGTTCAATGACGTTCCAAAAAAAGTTTCGTGAAGAAAAAACGTTCCTGTAGTGTTTTATTTAGCATTTTGTAAATCCCATTGAGTTCTGTAGGAATAGTCAATATTCCGCTGCCACCGGAAACGGAAATGGGGCCTGTTTACACAGTTGTAGTCTTTTCGCTTCACTCTGTGTACTCCGACGTCGAGGTGCTAACGTCTCTGTTAAACACTTTAAAAAACTCTGAAAATGGAATACGAAAGGTGGATTCTTGATTCTCGACGTCGGAGTACACAGAGTGAAGCGAAAAGACTACAACTGTGTAAACAGGCCCCATTTCCGTTTCCGGTGGCAGGGGAATATTGTCTATTCCAACAGAACTCAATGGGATTTACAAAATGCTAAATAAAACACTACAGGAACGTTTTTTCTTCACGAAACTTTTTTTGGAACGTCATTGAACAGCGCTGACGACACGGTGAGTAGCATATTTAAAAAAAAGAACGTTTAAGGTTGTTTTAAGGACATTATCGGACATGCTCTATGCAAGCCATTCTAAAGCAGCCAGGGGGAGATTCTAAATGAGCCAAAAAGCAGAGACAGGACCAATTGTCAAAATTTTGGTGTCGATCATTCGATTTCATCCTGGACACTACAGAAAATGGGCTTAAAGTGTAAAAAACCGAACTTCTCCTTTAAGCAAAAAGCCATGCATTAAACCTTATGTTTCACTCAAGTCCTTAACAGAAAATGCTCCTTGTAAATATGTACTTTAAAAGGAAAATATTAAATATATTGAGAACATTCCTGAGTTTTATTTTGAACAAGTATCTTATGAACAAAACAGCCATTTTCAAAGTAACATCATACAAAAAAACTGCAATCCTGATGACTTCCAACACTTACATGGAACGGTGACACATTCTTCCCTCCTACAACCAGAGCTGCAGAGTGTCCATCGAACTCCTCTTTAGGGAGAAACTTTAATACATGGCAATCTTGCACCTGGGAGACATTTTAGAGCAAGAAAAAAAAAGAATAATCAGAAAGGCGAGGTCAGCAACACATCAGATTAGAAAACAGCCTGATTGGAGTTTCTCTGCACAGCCTGGGCTTCATGAGCAGGAGACATAAATAGCTAAGCAATTAGATGGAAGTCCCTGCTGTAAAGTATTAATATTCATCCACAGGGTTAATTTACTCCCACATTATTCTGTCTCATCTAAATGGATGACATCAAATCAAGACACACATGCACCTCTGGATGCCATGTTTTAAATGAAGATGGTATAAAGGATTAACATTTTTATTTTCCAAAACTAAAGAAATACTTTGCCATTCCAAATGATTAAAGTAAATAAGTTGCAAAAATATAATAATGGAAATACTTTTAACCCCAGAATGCATTTTATTCCTAAACTGATTTTATGTTGTAGCAGGAAAGTGATGACTTACATTCACCTAGAAGTGAAAATGCAGCAGAGGATAGCAGTTTCTTTGGGCGTTTGCATACAGTTATAATAAGACATCACAAAATGAAAAGATTTGGAATAAGCTTTGACATCTCTGTATTAATGCTGTGCAATTGGTTTTCTTTCAATTTTGCAGTCAGAATTTATATTTTATATGATACACCGACACTAATTAACACTGATATATGACTTGGGACCTTTGAAGGATTTTCTGCTCCAAAGTAACCAGCCCTGGTGTCACCATAAACACCGATTTTAAATTGTATAAACAAACAGCATTTTAAAAGCATGTTTTTTTTTTTCATCTTCGTCTTTTAAAGGCACACTATGCAACATTTTTCAGTTAATTAATGTGTTCCATAACGTTATGGATGGATGATTAAATGAGTCATTTCAGGTTGAACAAAGGTATTCTCGGCCGCCCTGGTGGTCTGTGGGGGAAATACTGCACTTGCAACTGCAGGAGCACCAACCCGCACCCACAGGCTCAGAAGTCTCGTGAGAGTCAGTCTTGCTTTACGGCGAGAACTGCTACACCCCCCAGTTAAAAGCATTCTCGTTGCTAGCACAGTGGCAATCTTTGTGCAGTTATGCTACGTTCACGCAGCAAAAGCAGCAAAATCGCGTCTGCTGCTTCCTTTTTGCTGCTTGTACCAGTTAGTTCTGACGCGCGGCTGAAGCAGCTTTGCTGCTCTGGCTGTGCGGTGCAAAAGAGTGTCTGAGGCGCGTTGGGCGGAGCTTCACTATCCTTTCTCTGCCTTGCAGCTATATTTGCTGTGATCAGTGGGAATAAAGTAGTTTTAATATGTTTTTAAGTGAGAAAATACACCTGAAAACGTAATCAGTGCAGTCAGTTCATTCAGATTATTATCCTGCCTTCAATATTTTTTCTGTCGGAGCCGCTCAGACCCCCACATACCAGGGATGCGCCGACAGTATGGATCCCTTCATCAGCAGCGGTTCACCGCGGCAGCTGGTAGGTCTTTTTCATCTAAATAATCCAAACTGCATATTCTGCCGGCAGATTTCTGCATTTTAAGTTAATTTAGGCGTCAATAAACTGTTTAAGAGGAGTGATCATCAGCGCTGTGTCTCTCTCCCTGCGTTAAACGCGCCCGACGCGCTGCTTCAGCTGCTCAGACGTGCTGCGCCTGCAGCTCAAAACGCGCCGCGGGACCTTTTGCTGCGCCTTGACGCGCGTCAACCATTGACTTTGCATGTAAACTCGCTGCTTCTGTCGCGCCAGCTGCGTCCAGTGTGAACGCAGCATTAGTCATTCGCTGCTAAGCTCAAAACAACCGCGCCTGGCTTGACGGAGAAACCAGGAGAACAGCTGTGCATATTTACGACAGTGCACTTTTACTTTCGCCCTCTGGGGGGAGCCTCGCTGGAAAATCAACACCGGTTGCATAGTGTACCTTTAACTAAGGTAAAACCGTTTTCATCTTTTAACCTCTTTGAGCAGGTTTTACACTCTGTCTGCTCTACTGTTATGGACAGTCAGGCATTAGCCAACTAGCTCCCACCGGTCTGCCGTTAGTTCAAAACGCAGCATCTTGCATCTCTGCACTGGTGCTCTGTTCGTTTTAGAAATTATTTTCAGATTTTATTGTTTGTGTTTAAAGCTTTGAATGGAATAGTTACTCCTGCTCTGAGGTCTGAGAGACAGAGACGAGCCTTAAAACCAGAGGGGACGGAGCCTTTTCTTTAGTTGAGCCCAGACTTTGGAATACTTTGCCCCTCCATATGCAAACAGCCTCCACAGTGGAGTGTTTTAGGTCAAGCCTTAAGCCCCTTTTTTATTCATTGACTTTTAACAATGCATAATTGTTTGATCCTCTGTGTCCTTTTTATTTATTTTTCCTAAACTCTAACTGATTTGTGTGTGTGTGTGTGTGTGTGTGTGTATGTGTGTGTGTGTGTGTTTTTTGTTTGCCTTTATGTACAGCACAATGAAAAAAAATGTTGTTGTCCAAAGTGCTATATAAATAAAGTGGATTGGATTATGAAGTAGTTAGAAAAAATATATCCATAAGTATGTCTGTCTGCTGGGTCGACAGGTCCAGCATCCCTGACAGTCATATCTGCAGCCATCACAGCTCATCACAGAAACCCTCCAAAGTGAACTCATGACAGAACTACATGTACCAACTGCTTTCACCGCAGAGGAGCTTTAAGAGCTTCTCTGCAGTGAAAGGAAGCCCCTCATCCCATCCCCTGTGTGAGTCCAGGATACAGCTCATCTCAGCTGCTGGTATCCAGGATCTAACTCTTTCTGCTATGATCCATATCTCAGAAATATAGGCAAGGTCTGAATGTGAATTATCTGGTAAAAACCAATGTCTTAATAGTGTAGTGTCCCCTTTATTCTGACACTTATAAAGGAAACCCAGAGCAAACAAGCTGCCAATAGAAATAATAATGGGCTAAATTTGACAGCAGCCAGACTTTTGATTTAAGCCTGTTGTGGCTGCTGTGACTCGGATGACTGAGAATCTGCACAGGCGTAATATAATTAGTAAATCCCCAATGGTGTCATTTACTCTCAGTTAATCCAGCTGTTCTGCGAAGGTCCCAGAGGGTTTTATTTAGAGAACATTGGTGAACAAAAAGCATCCAAACGACCAAGGAGCAAACAAGGCAGATCAGGGAGAAAGCAGTAGATAAATTTAAGTGTTAAGTTCTAAAACGATCTCCAACATTAAACATGGCACACTCCAATTCATCATCTTAAAATGGAAAGAGCATGACTAAACTGCAGCACTATCACATATATTACAAATAAACCTAAGAACAGCATAAATCAGAGAAGATGCCTGGAGCACAGATTTATCTCAGGGACTTTAAAGATCCACAGTTCAAACAGGAGGATCTCTCAACAGGAAAAATGTAACAAAATAGAGAAGAAAGTCATTGCTAAAAGATGTGTATTTAATGCGTCTCATTTTTTTCTTGTAATGCACAAAGTAATAGTAGAATAATATGGAAAACTATTGATAAATTAATTGAAAAAGAAAAGTCAAAATGTGAGGATATCCATCTCAAAAGTAATGGAAGAATTATTGATTACTCGTTTGCAATAGAACAAATTCTAATGAATATTTTTTAAACTCCCTCCAAAAACTGGCTCAGAATTTGCTAATTGTTCATCCCGCACTGAAAATCAGTGACAAATCTGATTTTAATTTTAGTCCAATAACTAAAACAAAAGTTGAAAAATGAATTATTGTGCTTAACAGCAGCAAAGAGAAATATATTTATGGACTTGATACTATCTTTCTGAAACAACATAAGGACATCTTCTCTGATCCATTGACAACAATCAATCAATTAGTGAGGATATTTTCCAACAGCCCTAAACCCTGCAATCGTCACCCCGATATTTAAGACTGGTGGCAAACAAGACATGAATAATTATCATCCAATAAGCATCCTCAGACTCTGCCTATTGCTACTTCCTGAAAACTCTCAGGGAATATGTGTATCAGGGAAGGGTGGTGGGAGCAGTTTTCCTTGATCTTTGAGTTTGAGTTTTCTGACACTGTCAATGACCAGATACTCTACAGTAAATTGAATCAATACAGTCTCTCTGAGCACACCGAAAACTGGATAAGATCTTATCTGAGTGACCGACATTGTGCGTACGAGTGGATAACATCCAATCTGCGTCTAGAGCCACCTCAATGGGAGTACCGCAAGGCTCTATTTTAGGACCCTTGCTTTTTCGCATCTATATAAATGACCTCCCTATGACGTGATGTAATCATGTATGCTGACGATACTTTGATCTTTACCTTAGGGAAAAAGAGCTGGAGGTTGCTGACAAATTAATAAAAGAAATGCAAAAACTTACAGAATTGTTACAGACCTCTTGCCTGACTTTAAACGTTAATAAAACTGTCTCAATGCTCAATACAAACATAAATAAATAAAAAAATTAAACATGTAAAGTAAACAATGTTCTAATATTTAATTCAAATGAACCTAGGTGTAATTCTTAATTCAAACCTTGGTTTTAAAAATCATATCAAAAGAATTGGTAATACATGGAAATGTAACTTAATGAACTGAAAAAAATCATGATAAAAAGCCTCTCCAGCACCATCACTGTAAGGTACAAAATAAAACATTTTAAGTTTTGAAACTCTCATTAAATATAATCAAATTTCTGCTCTATTTAAAATAATCCATAATGATAAGAAAATGTATCACACTCAATTCGACAGCGAGAGGAGAGTGCAGCATTTGGTCAACAATTGTTCGCTTATAAAACAACAAGCCTTTGAAATACTCTTTCAAACGAAATTATTTTATACATAAACTATAGTATATTTACACACCTGACCAAATGTGGGTTATTATAAAGCAAACCTGTATGCACCCAATGACTGTAATATAAGCACTGTAAACTGTGAGTGAGTGAGGGTGGAGAGTGTTTTTATTATGTGAATGAAGTGATGCTTACATATATTATTCTGTATATATTTTATGAATTTTTGTAAGTTTAATATCAACCTGTCCAAGACTGTGGATGGAAATTAGCATTTTTTGCTATAAACTGGCACATGACATCTCTTCTTTCTTAAAGTATTTTTGTGCTTTGTCCCTGTTAAAATAAAAAAATAAATAATAAAAAATAAATAAATGTCATAAAGAGTGGAAGAGTGAAAGGTATTACAGTTAGGGTTGTCAAAAGTATCGATTCTCAAAAAAGTATTGATACTGAAATTTTGTATCCGGATACAATACTCGTTTCTAAAAGATTCAGTGCCACCACCAGTGGCACCTAAGCAATCATTCATTTAAAGTGCAGAATAGTGAAACATGCACTTTCTGAACACTGTGATTGAATAATTCTGTGCAGTTTTCAGTTTCAGATTTTTTTTGTAAGAGGTGCAGCTGCTGAGAATGAATTTTGTTTCTTAACCGGTTTGGCTAGTATCATTGTTATGTGTGCAAAGCATAGCTAAGGAAGGAACACTTAATTTTAATTATATAAGTTTTTTATCAAGCTTGCTTAATATTGTGCACAGCATACAACCTTTATTGTATTTATTTATCATATTTTATTTATTAATGAAAATATTTCTGTAGAATTTTGGAGTCTTTGTTTTTATCCTTGTGGTATCGAAAATGGTATCGAGTATAGAATATTTTCCTTAGTATCAGTATCAATTGAAAAGTTTAGTATCGTGACAACCCTAATTACAGTCAGACGACAGTAAAATCTAACTTATCTACATCAGGAGTATCCAACTCCAGTCCTAGAGGGAAGCTCATCCTGCAAGTTTAAGTGGGACCAGCCTCCAAAGCAGCTGATTCAAATGGATAAATTAGCTTCTTAGCTCTGCTGGATGAATACCTTTCAAAATCATTTACTTTCAAAACCTCATATAAGGTTGAAAGCTAAAATGCCATTACCTAGAATATACCCTCCCTACAATAAAACATGGTAGTGGTGGCATCATGCTGTAGGAAAGAGTTTCTTCAGCAGAGCCTGAGAAGCTGGTTAAAGCCAGAGGAAATATGGACGAAGAAAAATAAAGGAGAATCCTGCGAGGAAATCTTATAGAAGCAATAAAATGTAACAAAAAAAAAAAAAAACATTGAGACCGTCAACATGGAGCCTGTGATAAAAGTATAACCACATGTTTAAATGGCCTATTTAACGTCTAGAAAAAAATCTAGTTGAGAATTAGTAGCAAATAAATGTCCACAGACATTCTACATCAGATCTGACTCCGCTTGAAATATAGTGTGAAGATGTAAAAAGCTGGTTGAGCTGCTTAACAAGACTCGTTGCTGTAAACTTCAGCAAAATGAAGCCCATAAAGTACTGACTCAGGAGGAATAAATGCAAATACACGCCACGCTTTGCAGATGTTTAATGGATAATTATCGATCACAACTTCCCTGCCTCCCTCCTCTTCATAATTCTGCTCTATGTCCTCATAAAATGCATGAAAATATGTGCTTATAATAAACAGCTAGGCAAAAAAAGTTTAATGGAGGTTTGAAATTGTTTTCAAGGCACTGTAGATGTACTTTAAATGAAATAAATGTTCTTATTGTGCCGCACACCTAGACATAGACACTGTACTCTGATAAACTGCACTTCAAACAAAACTTATTAATTTTTAAGTTGCTTGGTAAACTTTAAAGCTGTGCAGAATAATCCTGACAGTCTGAATAAAATTCTTCCAAACTGCTCTAATAAGGCCCACCAACAGCCCCCAAAGAACAGGCTGCCTTTTAAACATAATCAGAAAACACCTTTCACAAAAGCAGTAGGTGGAACGATCAAACAGAGCATGAAGAAATGCTTTTATTATTGCATATCCACCTTTACTGTCAGTAAACCAGAAGGTTCTTTTAATGGAGAGTTTTTGAATGACAAACATTCAGGCTCATCTTTGCTCCTCATCAGCTGAAGAAACAACAGGAATTAAAAGAGACTCATGTTGTACCTGCAACATCGTGACTGGGTGTCTCTCTCCTGTTTTAGTCCAGATAGGAGCCATCCCCAACTTGATAGCAACTAATCCAACTCTGCGACTTCCTGCAAAGACATAAAATTATAATGAAGGTGCAAAACTGACAGCAACAGCCCTTCTGGTAGAGAAGGCAATAAATGATACGAGCATCTACCCTCTGTCCACTCTTGCCGCGGCCAGGGCTCATCCTTGAGAGGGTTGAGCTTCTCGGCTGTCTGATTTCTGTATTCCTCTCCTACAAGGTTTCTCATGTACTTCTGGTTGTCCTCTGTAAGGTTTTCCTCAAACCATGTGGTGGTCTTTACAGTCCTGATACAACCCAACAAAGGAACAGGGCTGAAAAAGACAAAATAAAAGAATGATTAATTCTAGGCTCAAAGCAGTGGGATGCACATAATAACACAATCGCTAAACCAGATTAGGAATTTTAATGTAGTGCATGAGGTACACCTCTTTACAATGGCTAAGACCATAAATCTGTGTATAGATAAAATAGAAGACCTGTAAGGCCACAATAGGATATAGAGAATAGGCAAGCAGGTAGTGAGAAGGCATCAACTGTTGGCTCACTTTAAAGAAATCAGAATAAGTTTGAGATGTTTGTCAGTCTAACTTGTTCTAGGGCTTCATGCAAGATTTTATCTTGCACTGCATCAACAATCCACAGAAACGTGAAGCATCAGCAAAGAGTTACATGGTAAGACCCGGTCAATGACCTAAAGACAGTTGGGACTATGGATTAAAATCCTGCAGTGTAGGCACCGCTACCCTGTTCGAGCCAGAGCATGTCCAGGCCCATCTGAAGTTTTCCAATGACTATCCGGATGATCCAGAGGTGGCTTAGGAGAAAGTCATGTATTATCTAAACTCCACTAGCCGTGTTTGGAGAAGGAAGAACAGAAGAGCACCATCCCACCTGCAAAGCATGGAGGTGGAAGCATCAGTCTTTGAGGGAAGCTTTTCTGCACAGGGGATAGGGCAACTACTCTGTTGAGGGAAAAATGGGGGCATGTATTGGGAGATCTTAGACAACGACTTTCTTCCTTTAGCAAGGGCATTAAGGATGAATTACGGCTGAGTCTTCCAGTATGACAACCAGCTAAAGCACACAGCCAGGACAACTAAGGAGTAGCTCCATAAGAAGCACCTCAAGGCCCTGGACTAGCCTAACCAATCTCCAGGCCTGGACCTAATAGAACATTTTTGAGGGAGCTTAAGTTCCATATTGCCCAGCAACTACCCCAAACCCTGAGGTATCTCAAGGAGGTAGAAGCGGACAAAAATAACTGCTGCAATGTGTGCAAACCTCATCAAGAACTACACAAAATGCCTGATATCTGTGATGCAAACAACAGTTTGTCATAGCAACATATTTTTAATCAAAACGATTAGACTGAGTCACGCAGATTGAAGTCCTGTAAGCCCAGGCATTCACAATTCCTAGTTGCTCCATGGTAAATCTGAGATCAGCTTCTTCTCTGCGTTAAGATTCAAGTTCAAGTGGACCAAAAATGAGTGGGTGAACTTTAGATAGGAGTCCCTTTGCTTCCTTTGGCAAAGGGACTCAAACGCCCCGTGAAGTTGCTGCTTTCCCTCTGAACAGGTAAGTTAAATGTTTACTAATTTAGCAAACCTGTTAAGCATGTGGTTGGAAAGTTGGAAAAAAGTCTGCCACCTACTGGCTGGGAGGAAGTCTCACTTAAGTATTTTTTTAGATGTATCAAATACTTATGTCATGCAATAAATTAGAAATTAAATATTTGAAGAAAAAAAAATGCCGCTTTCTGGATTTTTGTTTTAGACTTCGTCACTCACAATTGAGGAGTACTTATGACAACAATTAAAGACCTGGTCAAGTTTGCGAGTGGAAAAAAATAGCAAAATCTGCAAAGTATGACATTTTTCATCACTCAAAAAAAAGGCATTTTTAAATCAAAAACAAAACAATGATTTAAACAGAAAAGTAGCTTAGCCAATTATATTTTACTGCTTATTGCATTTTTTCTTTCTTTTTCTTTAAGTCTTAGTTTCATTTCTTATGCTCCTGTAAAAACATTGTTATTATAAATCAAGGTATAATTAACTTATCGGAGTGATTGGCTTAGTAAAGATCCAACTTTCATTTGTTTATGGTAACTTTATTGTCCCCACAAAACAGTTTTGACACTTATAACATTTAGAAATAGATCATTATAAAGCCTCATAAACATAATTTAATCAAAAATCACAAATCAGGATTAGACAACCACTCTTAAACCAAAGGTGGGCAGTTCCAGTGTCATTGGCTGGTTAAAAGTCCCTACTGCAGCACAGCTAATTTAAATACTTTATCTATCTCTGTAACCAAGCTCTGTAGAAGCCTGCTGATGGTTTTAAATCTGTAAAACCGAAATCAGTAAAACCTGTAAAGCATCCACGACACCGCCCCTTTAAGATCAGAACTGCTCACCATGGCTTTAGATTTTGGTTTGAAGGCAATTTCTGCAAGATAAGTCAACCTGCAGTTGTCCTAAAGCAAGAGTGCAAAATAAAAGGCCTCTAAGAGGAACAATTGATAGAAATAAGAAGCAAATTGGGGAAAAATATATATTTCTACAGAACAATAGGTTTTAAACTGATCCCAATGTAAATATCTTTGTTTCTTTTAATACAAATATTCTACCTCACAAGACACAGAACTGCTGAAACCCCATCTTTGCCACTTTTTATCCACTGATTACCAACTAATAGGACTGGCATAATAGCTGCCTTTCCAAGCTTTTTAGGGATGGTTTCCTATAAATAGGCTCTCAGACATACTAATGAGAAAAACTGCATTAGTAAGAATCCTTTATCTTTCTAAACTGTGAATAAGTCCTGTGCTCGTCTGTTTGAGCTCATTACAAAAGTAAAGACGTGGAAGAGAGATTGCAAACAAGTTGAGCTTTTCATAGTTTAGTGTGAATAAATGTGTCGGCACAGTTTGCCACCAAAGGATATACTGTACACGTGAGTCATTGCTGCGGAGCTACACAAGCCCTCTCTACTAACTGTAGAGCTGCCTTTTTAGAGCTGATGAATGCTTTCTAATGTTAGACGTGCTTTTCGTCTTACATGCAATCACAACTTTTCCCTCTTGGTTAAATTATTATATTTTAAAGTTTCCCTTTCCTACTCTTACAGTTCCATTTAATTGTGGTTATGACTTAGAATTAGACAGATTTATTTTGTCATTTTTTTATACACAAGTGTAAACAAAAATAAGTTTTGTTTAGAACAGCTCTCTAGACAATTTCATTTTTAAAGTGCAGCTTTGATAAGGTAAGCAGCAGTTGTTGAGCTGCTACTACTGCCTCCAGCTCCTGAAGCACTATTATAATGTATATGGTTATGATTATTATGTTATGGTTATGATGTAATCATATAAATGTATCAAAACTAACCAAGAGAGATAACTACATAAGAGACATTTTCAGGTTACAGCATCTATTGTCACATTTTAAATCAAAGGTACAATAGAAAAAAAAACCTTCTGGAGAAGTTTTAGCTTTATCTGATTCAGATTGCGCCAATTGTGATATAGATTTCTTTTTTTTTTTTTACATATTTATATATGTTTTTGCCTTTCACAACTCATTTCAAAGGTGCCATTTTTTTATTTATAATCTAATCTAACAACTGTTTAAAAAAATCACTATGGATGCAAGTTATTTTGCCGATTGGTTTTTCTGATTAATATTCTATTCAATTAGTTAATTTATAATCAGACAGCAAAAGGTGCTTTATAGTAGGGCTGTGCCTTCACACCAAAATCTGACTGTTTTTCCAGTGTGGTCCTGTTTCTCTGACTGTGATTGGCTAGATGTGCTCTCTTCATCCTCTGACATGGAAGCTGGCTCTGAGCTCGTCTGCCTGGCTGTGTGTTTCCTGGACGGGGCCGCCTTTTGCAACTGCTTTTTGTATCTCTGCTTCTGTCTCCTTGAACCCAGTCAGCCTCAGCAGATGGCCGCTAAAACTGGGCCTGCTTTTGCTGCAGGTTTCTTCCTGTTAAAAGGGAGTTTTTCCTCTCCACTGTCACTAAAAGCATGCTCAGTGTGAGGGATTGCATCCAAGTCAATGAGTCGATGCAATCAACTGGTTTCCCTTAGATAAAAAACTTTGAATCAATTTGACTGGATGATCTGGTGAACTGTAAAGTGCCTTGAGATAACGTGTTGTGAATTGGTGCTATATAATTAAACTTAATTGAATTGCGATAAACCAGATTTCTGCCATTACCGTCATTCACTACGATAACCGGTGAAAAATTTCCCATGTCGCTAAGATTAATAAACTTAATTCTGCTGTTTTTTTCTGTGTGCGCTAGTGTCTGGTCGTTCCTTCCCCTTTAAGACACTGCAGCATGTGTGGAATCACAAGACTTCACCGATCCATTCAGAAGCATAAAAAAAGAGAATGGCAGACAAGCCCAGTGAAGAAGCGTCTCACAGCTGTAAACAAAATCACATCACCGAGCGACAGCAGAGAAGAAGCTGAGCATGCAGAGAAGAAGTCGAGAACGCGTTATCAGAGGGCGCGGCAGACCTGTTTTGAGTGGGGGTGTAAGAGTTTAAACGCACATTGTTCTCACTGCACGCTCAGTTTGGTGGCACCAAAATTACATCATAGATGATGAGCGAAAGAACACGAAATGCAAAGTTTGCCTGAAAACTGTTGGGACTAAACAAAGTAACTTATCCAACCTCCAACAGCTACAGCACGGCCACGCTGTTGACTTCAAAGATCTGCAACAGGCCCCATTACCTTTGCGCAAAAATGTTTATCTCCTGTTCAATGAGAAATTGTTAAATATTTAAACCTGAATGGGTACAATACTTTAAATTTCTATTTAAAGTAATATGTAGTGTTATTTATTTATAAATAAATAATAAATAGAGCAGTTGAATTTTCAGCATATGCCTTTATTTCTGATATAGGAGCAGGTGCATTTATCGTTATGGAGGTAAAACTCATGATATTGATTTGAGGACGTCATATCCGCCCAGCCCTAATTTAGAGCACGTTTTTTTTATTGTAATCAGATGAAAACAAAACTAAGTTCTTCATAGAGTATATTTACTGACAAATGTTTTTCCTCTCTAATGTAAAAAGTATATTTGGAAGTATTTGTGGCGCTTTGCCCTAATTGCTGTTCTGAGTTTGTTTAGTTTTTCTTTTTATAGCCTCATGAAGTCTTTACTTTTTATTCATTTAACAAATAATCAGTTACTAAATTAGTTGCTGACTATTTCAATAATCGGTTAACCCAATGAAATTTTTTCTACCCTCCAGAGTGACATTAGTAAAAGTGAAAAGGTTCAACATTTCTCCAAAACTGATAAAAAAAAAAAAGAAAGAGAAAGGTCTGGGAAATGCTTAAAGGAGCACTTTATCCCACCATGGCTTCATGCAAGATCTGATTTATCCAATAAACATATAAAATAACAGGGTGTAAATTAGAGCTGAAATAATTAATCTGAAACAAATTAATCATTTTTGTAAAGAATCATCAACTAATTTATTAATGGATGAATTGTTAACTGAAGTGTAGAGACTCTAAAACATGCTTTAAGCTGAAAGAGCGACCCACTTAGAACAGAAACTTCACCAAAATTGGTTTAAAAAAAACATATACATATTTTGCATTTAAGATAATTAAAAAAAAAAACTTTTTGTATGTCAATATGCTCTATCCAGAACAAGTGGGAAAGTTTTAATTCTGTACAAGAATTTTTTTTTAGGATTCTTTTACTAATATATAATCTACGGATTAATCTATGATCAAAATAGTCGAATGTTGCAGCCCCAGTGCAAATACTGTTAAAATTATGAGTGAGAATAAAAATATCACATATCAAAAGACATAAAACCAGTACTTAAGTTAATCTAATAGCTGATTAACTTTGTGATGATATAGCTGCATTCCAGATTAAACTATTATGTTCTTAGAGGAGGAAAGTTATCATTTTGTTGCTATGTTTTTTATTTTTATTTCAGTTGCTCAATGAAAAAAACTGACTATGATAGCAATAAGATGTAATTTAGAAATGATATTTTAATATACCAGCGCCTAATATACAATGCTGTCTTACCAAAGACTATGATCAGTAATATGAAGAAGCGTTTATACAATACCATCCTTAGTGTTGATGTAGAAACGGAACGGCTATTATTTTTTTTACTAACAAGAGAGAACCATTCAAATCTGTCTGGAATCAGTCGTTAGCACAATTAGCTAGTTAGCATTTTTACCTTTTAGCTGCTGCCTGGGGGGAAATAAGCTGAGCTCCCCGCTGGAGAAAGAGCCGACATCCCCACGTCGTCATTGTCATCTATATTCTCCACAGCAAGGTATAAATATGACACTAGCAAAACTAAATTAAGAAGAGAAGCTACCAATGTAACTGTGACAACGCATGCCGTCGTATCTTCACCAAATGTCACCCTTGTAACTTCTGGTACGACATCAAAATAATTCGGCAACACTGCGACTGATGACAAAGGTTCCGCCTCGCAATTGAAATGTACTACAGAAGTTTAAGTATTTACCTCTGACTTGCAAAAACATAAAATGAATATTTAGCTATGTAGTATTTAGAGTTAGCTCTAGATTATTTCGTTTTCTAAGGATAAAGATTGTTATTTCTTTAGTATGCCACTTTCCTCCTAAATTTGATCATTTGGGAGTGTAACTAAATGACACCCAATGTTCCCCATGCAGATTGGTGTAACTATTAATTATGTCATTGTCCTATGGAGAACAATACAAATATTGTTGGGGAACTATAAATAAAAAAGATGTTTCAATTTAAACAGATAGTTTTGTAGTATTTGTAGTTTTATCAAAGGCATTTTTCTAAATGACTTGTCATTTCTCTTGAAATCTCACAATATTAGTTGACAGTTTTTCAGTGATCATTTCCATATGAACTAATTGCAAACAGCTTTATAAGCCTTTAGTTTTAGAAAAGAGCACACACATTTCAGGAGTCTGCTTTCCACCCCAAGAACTGTTTCTTTTCATGACACTTAAAATAACCTTGCTACTGATTTTGTTGAATAAATCCAGACAGGTGTTCCTTTGGAATAAAACACACAAGGAAAATCATGCTGCAGACATGCAGAGGTTACTCAGCATTGGCAGCAGGTGTGTATGAGGGCATCTTGGCAAATATGACTGCTCCCTTATGAAAGAAAGGGCAGCTACAAAATCTGTTCTGTCCAAGGACACAACTTGGCTGCAAAGTTTTCTGTTTCTGATTAGTCCTTCTTTTAGGTGCTTGTGCCACACTCGGGAGAATAAACTTAAGAATTCTGTGCCATATTCACGGCAAAGCAATCGGTTTAAAAATATTAAAGGAGGAACAAAAACCAATATGATTTGATATTTCACAAGTAAAATTCTTTGCATTTACCATGTTTCTGACATCGGATCTGGAAAAATATACTTGTTTTTGCCGTCTTTCAATTTTTTCAAAAATACAAAAATAATTCAGATTTTTTTAGTAACAAAAAAATTTCCATTGAGAAGATTCTTCCTTTTGAACTATTGGTAACTGTTTGGCTCTTGCCCTGTTTTATTTTCCAGTTTTGCTCTTGATTGCCCGGTAAGTTAGCTGGTTGCTACCGTACGTTTTGTGAGTTTGTGCCACAGTCTTTTAATTTTGGGATGATAGGTTAAAGCATTTTGAGATGTTAAAAAATGTAGGTTCATAATTCCCCTAACAAAATGTTATATTCTCCATGGGGCAGCTGTATTCATACTTAAAATAAACTTGATTGACGTGGAATTTTGTTACCAATTTGATTATTTGATTATTTTGATTATTGAAGCAGCTGATTGCACTACATTTTCTTAAGAGATATCAGAGCCAACAAGTAAACAAACATTGTGTGATTCTCTAAGGCTAAGAATTCTATCTCAATAACAAAAATATCCTCCTTCTCTCTCTCCCTCTTACAAAAATGCACTCACTAAAAAGAAACCGTTACACAAAAATGAGAAACCCAAAGCATCTTTATTATTATCAACATGCAGGATACAGAGGAAAGAAACAATTTCCAGCTCACAAATGAGAGTCTATAACACACAGTTGTCTACCATCCCAAAACTCTTTACAATGTAAGAAGGTTATTAAGAAATTATTACAACTATTAATTAGTTATTAATTCCCATTTAGCAAAATCACAAGCAAATCTGTAGAAAAAGAACCCCCAAATGCCCAAGAATACCCCACTGCTTCACATAAATGACAGAGATACTTTATTTCATAACTAGCAAGGGGCTACTCGAGATTGGATATTAGCGGGAGCTGAATTATGCATGCTTTCATGCAGTACACTAAATCGAATGCACCCTGCTCCATAAATAACATTTGAAATGCTAATATTAAGGATGAGGGGGCGGGGTTTCAGGCTTATATTCAGTTTTCCCCACAAATATTGTGGGATCTTTAGGTTTGTATACTTGCTAGTTATATAAATAAGGTAAAAGTGTCATTTCTATCAGTTGGAAAATAGTCAAACTATGCATGCCCATTCTGAATACTGTTAATATTTCTACAAATACATTTCAAATATACAATATATAGCAATAGTTTCCCAGGTGATGCCATTGTGGCCAAACATGCAATAGTCGATTACAAAGTAGTTAAAACTGCTTTACCATGACAAGCTAATGCTCTGAGCTAGACTACCATATGTTGTATTGTTGTGTATATGTATTTGTTCATGTTTTTTGTGCTTTTAGGCATGTATATATACTATACAATATTTAGATGCATTTTATATAACTTATCAGGGGTGTAAGACTATCTTGTCACGAAATCTTGCAACATCAAAACATCATGATTTGTTGGACCTTGACTCTAGTTCAGTAATTTTTGTGGATGCATGGTTTGTTTTGTTAATCATTTCCCATCCATCCATTTCCCATCATGCTTTATCCCAAGCGGGGTTGCTAGGGGTGCTGGTGTCTATCTCCAGCTGTCTACGGGTGAGAGGTGGGGTACACCCTGGACAGGACGCCAGTCCATTACAGGGCAACACAGAAACAAGCAACCATTCACTCACTTTATGCAACCCCAGGGTTGTACTTTATCTTTGATTTACACCCCTGTATAGTATTCAGTTTTCCAAATTCACCTGTATAAATCCTCATTAAGTTACTCCTCTCTTGTTCTCACCTTGATGCTTGCAACCTGTTCCTGTTTACTAAGACATTTTATCAATGCCCTTTTCAGTTCCCAGCTGAATAAAAACATGACATATTTTACATCAAACAGAAGCTAGCTTCTCATAGTGCTTTTCTATGATCTTGTAAATGTGAGCCAATATCAGGAGCCCTGGATATGTCCAAAAGCGCTTTAAGTTTGAAACCCTGTGATGTCTATATTTGAGAGTATTGGTTAGAAGTAAGACAGGAAGTAGTTGTTGTTATGAACTGATGTTTTAACAAAAAGGTTGCTTGGCAGGCTTGCCTGAAATGTTTGGTCCCAGACCATTGATGACATAACTTCTCTCAAAGGGTTTTAGCTCCACAAAAGAACATAAGAACAATAAGAGACAAGATTCAAACAAGTTCTTAAAGCAGTGTCGCTATACCCCATCTGGCTAACTGCCACTAACGATGCCCATTTAGCGTCTGCTTCACAGGTTCCTACTGGACCTAAACTTCATACCCCAGTTACAGTATAGGTTTATTGCCTTGTGTTTTCATGGCACAGAAGGATGAGCTGCCAGAGCCTAATATTGCTCTAATCGGGCATTGTTAGACATGTAATTCTACAGACTAAATTACTTGATTACCAGCGAAGCCAAACTTTTTTAGATATGTCAAATAATCATGAAGCATGATACCAACAGCTCTAACATGCCTTGTATGGAGTAATTGTATGCCACCTTCAGAGCACTTGTAGCTCTGTATCTGTAAGCACATATTGAAAAAAATAACATAATATTAATGATGCAAAATACTATACAAGACTATTTTCTCATTATTGCAGCTAATTTTTATCTGGCCACCTTTGGTCACCTATAGAGAATTGTTATTTATTTCCCTAAGGGTTGATCTTTGAATTTAAAAACACCTCACAACTACACAATGATTTAATGTAAAATATAACCCACTATGTCATATTGCAGTTATACACTGTGAATTCAACAGTCTTGATCCCAGTACATACTATTAAAACCAGAAAGGTATCAAAAAAGGACATTCATACTTCAAAGGCATGACAGGACTTATTGTTTCATGAAATCTACTTAATTAAATGAAATAACACCTTCGTAAAACCCAGGTTTAGATACCGGACATACATGGCAAGGTAGGAATCTGTGAGACAGCACCTTAGAGACTTAGAGAATAAAAGGAAAATACAGATTACATTTCATCTCTAGATCAAAATCTAAAATACTTGAAAAATTCAAACCAGAAATGGATATTTCTACACCGGATGGAGATTCTGTAAAATCTAATTAGGATTAATAAAACTTTCATTCAATTGCAAAAGCACAAAAAGTAAGCAATTTAATTTTTCAAGGTGCCATATCTTCAAATAATTAGACAAGCATAATAACTTCAAACGTAAGAAGAAACACTGGGTAACAATTAGCCACTAGGGGTGCTAGACCTGCAACTTCCAGGTTTAGCGCCCTTAGTTACCTTTAAAGACAAGGCCGCATTGACCTCTCAACAGGGAAACAAAAGTATGTCTTTGTTGCTAAGCAACAAAATTCATCTTTGTTAATGCTCAGATTTATACAGAGCTCAGACTGCCGTAAAGCGCTGCTTTGAATCACATCAGATCCAACCCTCTGGAGTTAGATACATGCTATACTGAATATTTATATTGACCTAAAAAAATCCTTTAATTAAGCTGATAATTGGGCCAAAAGTTATACAGTGTTGCTTTATGCAGAAAATTTGATTTCCAAGACTATTACCAAAATATTGTCTCACCTCGTTGTTGTGAACAGATTATGTGTCATCTTATCTAATCTCGTCAACTGGATTTATCATTATACCCCTGAAACTTATATATTTATATGAGTGTTTGATTAGAAATATGTTGCATGTAATACATCGTCAGGGGCTGAAGGTTCTTGAGGACTCGTAGTCCGATATACACTTAGGTTTGATTCCTTTCGCATTGTAGTAATCCACCACTTGGTTCGGGACTTCTGCTAGAACACTCTTAGCCAAAGCAGCCGGAGAGGCCTGCAAAAAAAAAAAAAAAAAAAGACAAGGAGAAGATAGGTCAGAAAAATACTTACACATCCGCACACCCACAGATTACCATCCACTCATGGATCTTGAAGGGAAGAATGTCTGCTTTATAGTGTCTGTAGAGCGCTGAGACTGATGTGATCTGAAAAGCTCATCTGACAGCCTCTAAAGTATTCTTGCTTTCCCTTTTTTGTTCTCTGGTATCATCACTTCAATTTAGTGCACAACATGTGTGGAGGAAAACGGCCCAGCAAAAATAATAGAAAAATTGCATCATATTCTTTCAGCTCCTGTCATGATTCTGCATAAAAGCACAGTCTTCACAGAATATGAAAGTAAGGAATCCCAGACTCTAATACCATGCTGCAGACTACTCTGCTGTATTACAAAGCATGCAGGTAATAAAGAAAGTCATTGCGATGATATCCTTGTTCGCTTAGTTGATATTGTTGATTCTTCTTGAGAAAGGTAATTTCACAACAGTCACTTTTAGTGCGTGTTTTTCTTAGAAAAACTTTAAGCTACTACTCTGTTTGACCTATATAATATTGTTTTTTTTGTTTTTTTTTGCCAAGATGAAAAATGTCACATAAAACAAGTCTAGCATCATATATACATTCATGATATCACCTTTTTTATTTTATTATTCGTGTAACTAAAAACAACCGCTTACTGAAATACTAGTTTTTGTACCACAAATGTATAAGAAAACAGGCCTATAGAATATATATATATTCAATTATGTTCTTAACTGGCGCTGCAACTAAAGATGGTTTTGCTAATCGATTAATCTGTTGATTATTTTTTTGATTAATAATTGGATACCAAAGTGTTCCATAAAGAAGTTTTTTTACAGAATTAAACCAGGTGAAACTAAAACTTTCTGACATGTGAAGTTCTGGATAGAGCATATCAGCAGAAGAATTTTTTTGTTTTTTGGCTTAAATGCCGAATATATATATATTATTTTACAATATTCGTATAATTACTGCTCTAAATGGGTTGGTCAGTCAACTAAAAAGCATGTTTTAGAGTCTCTATGCTCCATTTTATGTTTACTTGATTACTAAATTAGTTGATGATTATTTCATTAATCAAGATTAATCCAATTGATTGTTTCGGATCTATTCTCAATTATATATTTGATGTAGTGTGGTCTGAAGGTTGAAACTTGCTGAGTAATTTCAGGACCAAAACTATATTGCTACTTTAGTATTACCCCAAAGTTGTTTTTATTTTTGCTGCATTTATAATTCATACAATAAATTGCATCTTGTGTCATAGTACCCTGGAAGAATTCCACTATTCTTTTCTGTGCTGGGTTGTCCACATACATGTCAAATGCATTTAGCTTAGATCTTTATGGCATACTACTTTGGTGTAGATACTGTTTTCATTACAGCATCACATAAAGCAATAATTAACATTTTCTTCTAAAAAAAAGAAGTGAAGAAATTAAAAGAATTTGGTTTCTCTCCAGCATATCCCTGGAGTTTTTTGTTTTCGTCATTGTCTCACAGGGATAAATCTCAATTGGGAAAAAACATCAAATCTTCAAACAGAATTTATTTGAAACAAGCGACATTGTTTTTCTTTGTCTTGTGATCTGACTTGTATTTTCCTGTCATGAATTTGCTGCAACCCTTTAAACAAAAGGTTTATTGATGCTGCTGGTGCACATAAAGTCAGTTACAAGAGGAAAGCCTAAACGAGCAAGGAGGTTGTCTAAATTTACATTACATCATCTTAGCAGTCAAGCAAAAAGTAGCGCAGACTGTGAATAAATTCACCCAAGCATCAGTTTTTGAACCTTATAATCCAAGCCCCAGGATATTTTGCTTCAAGGCATTCAACTTTTTCAGCAATATTCTTAGAAGTGGTCTTAATCAGTGATGCTCTGAGATAACAGCTGGAGCCTTATGTATAAATCGTGTCTATGCACAAAAAACCCGCTGCATGGGAATGCATGTAAATGAAGGTTGGGGGTAAGAGTGCAGCAGCCATACAAACATTTTTATTAACAAAGAAAAACGTTCTAAAACTTGCCCCACCCCAAAATGAAATGTATCTATTCAGTAAATTTGAACTGAATAAGGCTTGTATCGGATTGCTTTTTCATAAGTTTCAGCTTTTATGATTTAAACCTCAACAATGAAAAAGAAAAAGCAAAGCATTTATGGTTCAACTGCTGTAGATTCTTTCTTTTATTTTGCTCAGATACTTCCTTTATACTTTTCTTCTTTGTAACTACAAACTGCACAATATATCTAAAGCTGCAAAAGTCTGAGAATACAATTCCAATGACCTCCATAAAGCAATAAATATAATAATCAAGGCCATATTAAATTATTACGATATATTATGTTTCTTTGTGAGCAGGTACTCTAGAAAGGTGGATGGATGGATCCAAGTAACTCTACATTGAAATCTCAGAACATTTTGTTAATCTTAGTTGAAGTTCTATAAATTTATAAATAATATTAATAAAAAAAACTTGTGACATTTAAGCTATTGCTGTTTTTTTTTGTGCTTTTAGGAATGCAAACACCAGCCACAGCACTCAGCAGACAGACCCATATGTCTTCTGATTCCTCAAAGTCAGAGAGGCTGTCAAACTCCTCACATAATTCCATGAGACAATGCATCATCAAAGAGCCTCCCCCCTTCCTTTCCCCTCCTTTCATTTCTAGCCTCCCTTCCCTCTCTCTCCTCCACTCCTACCTACCTGTTATCCCCCACTCTGCCTGTCACCCAGCGGCTCCGTCCTCCTAATCCCTTCTGAAAAGAGACGACGGAGCAGAAAATCACCTCTCCACCTCTGTCACACACTCCCTCGCTCTCTTTTGTCTTTAGCTCTAGTCTCCCGCTGACCCCCTCGAATCCTATCCCCAGTGAGTTGTCTCTCTCCCTCATCTCCCTTCACAATATTCATCACCTCTCCTCTCTGGCCAATTCTCCCTCCTCAAACACTCAGTACATGTTCCCTCTTCTTAACTTACTGATTCGATAGGATATAATTACTTAATTTCCTAGCTTGTCACAGGCCAAACTCACCATAACGAACCCCGCCAAATCCATCTGGCTAGAGCCAAACAAAATTAATGCCAGCAGAGGGGAAAACACATACACACATATGAACATGAACACACAAACACTCAAGGGAGCGTAGACCTGATGGGTTTTGATGAGCACGGCAAGCATATTACGCCCACGTGGTAAAATAAAAAAAAACATCCCTGTCATTTCTGTGCCTAAGTGTAACAAATATTTATATAAAAAAATATATACACACGAAGATACATCACTTTAAAGAATGTCTTCGAATATCCCTGGCTCCTCAAAGTGCCTAAACAGCAATTTTCTGCTATACAAAATATAGCCTGTTGTCTCAACCTAAAAAACCACGTGGCTGTTGTAATTTTCAGATAACATACACTTTTTTCAGACATGGGAATGTTTAAAACAGGATAAAATGTTGACAACAGTGAAGACTGAAGTTCTTCTCTGTTTGAGCAAATTGGATACTTATTAATTACGATTAATTACTGATTAATAACATGATGGAAGGAGAGTTCGAGGAAGTAGCCTTCTCACCTGGGAGAAACATTTGAAACTTACATAAGTTCAAAAAAAGGTTTTTAGTTTATATTGACAATTAATTGATATTGTAAATACCTTGCCTTGCCTTGCCTGGTCATTTTACTGTTAAGCATTTTATTACTTATTTTTTGTAGTCATTTTTTTTTACTCCTACATTTATTTTAATTCCTTTTAATACTCAGTTTTATATATTTTTTCATTTTCTCTTCCACTATGCCATAGCAATGCACTTTTCTCTGTGCTGTTGGATGTTTTTTTTTCATTTACAGCACTTTGAATTGTCCTGCTATTAAAATTTGGTACATAAGTAATCTTGATTTATGATTTCATATTATATTATGATAAGTAATTTTGGGCTCAGTCAGAACCAATGGGAGCTCAACCAGCTCAACACAGTGGATTTGATAGGGAACAACTGAGAACTGACCACAGTGTGTCTGTTGTGGAATATTTCGGGTTTCTAGAAACCGATGTTTTCTCAGAACCTGAGATGATCCTCATATAAATATATATATGACGCTTTTTGGAAGAAGGCCAAAAAGAGACTGTACCCCGTGTTACAACTCTAGAAATGCAATGTTCTATAGGAGCTGATCATAATACAGTGTACCTAGATTATTCAGTCTTTACTGTACAGATCCATCCATTCATAAGAAAGAACGGTTGCATACTGTAATGGACATTTAGATCTGCAGTGAGGATTATCAGGGCAAATTTTCCCTCCATCCAGGAACTGTAAAGAGATACGATCAGGGAAAGGGCAGCCAACAACTCTGAAGACTCACAAACGCTGGTTTATGAGTTATATGTATCATTTTAGAGCTCATTTCTCAAGATCCATAGATGTTTCATTAGATGTAATGGGTGAACAGAGCTCCATTACATTATAATCCAGCAAAGACAAGTTAAAAACACAGCAAAAAAACAAAAAGAACAAGACAGAAAAATCTCATCTGTCCAACACTCAGAGAAGCCAGTTTGGGATTTTACATTTAGATTAAAATCATCACATGCTTCTACTGTTGTTCTGCTAAATGCTTTTGGGAGGACTAAAGAACCAGCTCAGCCTCCCTCCTGAACTTTTTTCGTTCTGACTAATTCATTCCTCAAATGGGATACACAACGAGAAGGGAGACAATGCATCTTTTGAAATTTTTCTAGAGTTTTATTTTCCTAATTTTTTGCTTGATAAAAAGTGGACTTTGATCAGATTACTGGACTCCAGATTTTATTATCATAAAGCACAGCAAAGGCACAAAAGAGGAAGAATGCTAATTCAATTAGTTAATCAAAAAGATTACATCAGTGGAATTAGTTTTATAGAATGACTGTCCCCGTTTCAGTGTAGACAAATTACGTAAAAGTACTTAACGCTCAGGTAACCGTGTGCTAACGTTTCTGTGAATAGCTTAAAACAGTCACAAACCTTTTTTTCAGCTTAGTCTCTATACGTATACTCGGCCATTTTGTTTCATTCCTTCATTTTTTAAAGCTGCTGTATTGTTTGAATATGTGCTCTGATAAGCTTTATTTGTCACATGAAAAGTATTTTTAGAAAGTAACATCCTTTGAACAGGTACTAAACATAGTTTTAATTAAACCCACAGGTTGGCGCAAATAACTTTTTAATTGATATAATATTCTAATGACGTAAGACCTTTACGAATATAATGTAGCACTATCCCCCCATTAAGCTTTAATTTCATATTTTTGTAAGGTCATTAGAAATAAAGAATTTAAAACTGCAGTGTGCTTAATAATTCATTATGTCTTTCACTAGTGAATTGAGTTACTGAAATAAATAAACTTTTCAAAATCTATTGAATATGACCGTTTGCACTCTGAACCAATCAACAAATCATGGAGCTCCACCTGATATATCCTATAAACAGATACACAGAACACCATGAACATATTATACCCCAATGAAACCTTTTATCATTTTTTTGGTCAAATCACAACCGCAGCTTTCAATCCATTTTAAATGGGATTTTCTAATAGAGAGCAAAGCAGATTAAAAACAAAACATACTCAAAAAAAAAATGGCATGGAAAAAAATTTAAAATATAATTTATTTTCCCTCCAAGTTTAAATGCTTAATTTTATGTTGACCTAAAGAACAACATTCATAGTAGAAGAGATTAGTGTTGTAGTGTAACAAAATGGAAGGCATGGATCTACACTATGCTGTAGAACCTTGTCCCACACTCCCAATGGCACCCCTAATTTTCTGGCATTAAAATACAAATCCACCTACAGCCTTTTAAACTATACATCAATTTACATAAGAATTAACTACATTATAATAAACATGCTTAGAGTATATATTAATTCACTAAGTAATATATAGTATTATATATTAATATATATTCATTAATAAAGTAATTCTGATTCTGATACTATAATGCATTTTCACTATGATGACATGATTTCTAAATCGAGCTGCTTCTTTGACCTGTGTGAATGTGATATTGGCTAATTTAACAACTTAAGGTGATCTCCTTGACCGTAAGTGAAGGACACAAACATGATGTCAGTGTAAGGGAAGATCAGAGGATTTCAGAGCCAGAGACAGAATACTGCAGAGGAACTTACAAAAGATAAAGGAAGCCACCAGACAATCTGGTTTATCTTTATTCTGCATATATTTTCTAGTGCAGGGGTGTCAGATTTGAATTTTTTTTGGTGATAAGTCTTACTGCCTCAGGTGATAAGTCTTACTGCCTCAGGTGCTCCTTACAGCGATGGCTAAAATCAGTCCAACATGGTATTTCAAGGTCTCTTTTTGTATTTTCTTTAATATTTATTCATTTATTTATGTATTTATTAGAGTTTTATTGTTACATTTATTAACATTTTTCTCAGTTAGGCTATAACTAGAAGTTGTTTTTGTTTCTTAGAAGAAAAATAACAAAAGTAGTTAGAAGTTTTTTGTATTTTTTGGGGATATTTTATTTTTTCAATTTACATATAAGAGATTTTCTTATCTATTTCACCGAAGAGATCCCACTTTGCCACATTTTGAGCCCCCTTCGCCTTAACACTGCCACTTTCAATGGGGTATGTATACTGTTGGTATTTTCATAACATTCCTGTACATTGCATGTCAATGGCACATCTGGAATATTTCATTACAATTTAAATCCAACATTAGTAACTTTCTTTCTAAGTTATTTTTTAGTCTACTTGCCTGAGGAATTTTATTTCTGAGGTAATTATAGAATCTGAAATGGGTGTAGACTGTTTTCATCCAGTTGAACTTTCAGAGTTAGCAAAACTTTTATCTTCATCTAAGCATTAAACTTGTATGTTAGATCCAGTTGTAACAAAGTTATTTAAGGAAGTATTCTCTGAAATTACCTCCTCCATTTTAGATGTGATTAATCTCTCCCTGTTACAGGGATATGTACCTCAAGCTTTTAAGGGAGCTGTAATTAAACCTTTACTTAAGAAACCGACCCTGACCCAGAAGACTTGGCCAATTATAGACCTATATCCAATCTTTCGATCTTATCTAAAGTTCTTGAGAAAATAGTTGCTAAACAAGCGTATGAAAACTTACACCATAATGAACTTTTAATTCTGAGTTTAATTCTGACTTTAGAGCTTATCATAGCACTGAAACAGCTCTGGTGAAAGTCTCTAATGATATCCTCATGGCCTCAGATAATGGACTTGTATCTGT